>NC_062562.1:169667181-169884681 GCF_022837055.1 Prionailurus viverrinus
TGTGCTTCATGCAAACATGCAAAACTGGAGTTAAGTTTATGGAGATTGTGCCTTCCACACGTCCAGCTTCCATAGAGCTAATAACAGATCAGGGTTTCCACTGCAGGTTAATCGGTTTGGGAGACCATAATCTACCCACACTAGGTAAAACTCTGCAGAAGCATGAGTCCCCTGGTAGTGGGCTTTAGTGTAGTGTGTTTTCAAGTCTGAAAGGACTCTATTTATGTTATGATTTGAAAATAACAAAGTTTGCATATTCCAGATTCACAATTAGTTAAGCCATAAAAGCCGTGTTTCTAAGGTGTACTGAGTTTGTGGACTGTTTCTTTGGCTTCATTACCTGCAACCTTCAGTACATGAGAGGATATGTATGATCCTGAATCTTACAAGGTCCTGTGCTAGCTCTGGGGGGTCAGTGTTCACGCTCCAACCTGCCACTCAGGGCTCCGTCTGGGACACCCCTGGGCAGGCAGAGGTGGGGCTGTTTCCATGAGCGAGGAGATCACCTGCCGACCACCTCTGCCCACTCCACTTTCCCTGTGAAACCTTTAGAGAGGACGAAGGAAGCAGGCATCTTTCTTCCCATCTTCCAAAGAACACTTTTGTGTATAAAAGATGCCCTACATATTTTTGCAAGGTCCACAAGCCAAGCGGTGCCTCTTCAAGTACCTGGCAGTCGTGACGCAAATCTCCCACGGCCTCTGCTGTGTCTTGTCCCCGTTTCCCAGGACTAAAGAAGTTAATCCGTAAAATTTCAGCGGACCTGTGTTGAGGTGGGGCGGCCACCAGGAGGGAAAAGGAGCTGGCCATCTGACCGCAACGTCAATGGGCCAGGCTGAGGCTCTGCCTTAAATCAGGAGCAAAGAAGTGCTCACAACCCTCGTGCCTCAAGGCAGGCGGATTGGGGGCCAGGAAGAGAGGAAATGTCGTGATGCTGGGGTTCGTGGGTGAGGACCACAGCCTTGGCGAGAGGGACTGCAGCTGCCCGGAGCTGTGTGCCTGCGCCTGGCATTTCCTCTTCCGGGAGCTTTCGCTGTGGGAGCATGAGGGCAAACGTCCAAGCACTCGCCAAACCGCGAAACGTCCATTGGCGGGCGTGGATGGGACAAACCAATACGCCCCGTGCCATGGAACAGCATGCGGTTGTTAAAAACAAGGCCTGACTGTAGGTTCACAGGCAAGAGCCACACAATGTGTCTGAACCAAAGAAGAAAGTTGCAGAAGCTTCTACACAAGAATATGACCTTATTTCCACGACGACCAAGACGAAAAGGAGAGCGGGAGACAGAGGTTTGCATAAACAGACTGGGAACAATATCAATTACTCATAATATTTACCTCCAGAAAAGGGAGGGGCAGATGGGAGATGGAATTCAGAGATTTTTCACATTGTAGGTGACATTTGCCTATAATATTTGAACTTCCATAACGCCTCCGTTTAATTTCTGTAGCTTGAAAAAAGGCCACTTGAAAACTGCCTTTCGTGGTTAGAAAGGAGCGCGCACACGTTGCCGTCGGTGGAGAGGCGGGGTCTTCCTCAGGGCGGCCCCCAAGCACACTCAACCCCGCCCTCTCCCCCCGGTGTCCTTCCCCTCAGCGACTGGACCCTTCCATCCGCCAATAGCTCACAACAGACGGATACCCGGAGGCCTGGGGCTCGGCCGGGCACCGGGCACCGAGCCGCCTCTCCTTCCCGCCCTCTTGCTCTGCTCGCAGGAAACTCGGCCCGAGCTGGTCCGTCTCACCTGCTTCTAGTCTGGCCTCCTGCAGGTCTGAGTTCTAGCGGTGTGTGGCAGTCCTCCTGAAGGGAGGTGTCTGGGTGAGCAGGGAGTGTGCCAGAGCTAGGTTTTATTTGCCTGTGACATACGTGAGGCTTGGGGTCAGCGTGCAGACACGCGCACATGTGCGTGCACACGTGTGTCGGCCCTGCCCCCAGTCAGCAGGTTCTCGGGTTCCTGTGTGTGTGCAGGGCCCTCACCCCCGGGGCTGCTGGGGCCACTGTAAGTCATGATGACCGTGGACCAGGATGCTCTAAGGAGGATGTCCTGGAAGGCGGCCTAAGTGCCTTGGGGAAGGGTGGCTGTTTCCAGCGGCCGTGAAGGTGCCAATGCCTTCTCCTTTCCCTCCTCTATCAGAGCTCTGCTTTAGGTGTGGATTTCCCCTGAAGGTGATGGTGCTCAGCTAAAAAGTGCAACCTCTCATCAGTGTGAGACCAGAGGACCACAGGACTTGCAGAGTGAGTCTACCAGCCTACAGATAGGAAATGGGGTTTTATTGAAGTTTCCACATGTGACTTGTGGGTGTTCCATACACAATGACAACATTTAAGATGACACATGTTGATTCTTAGACCACCAGCTCCTGCTGTTAGTAAATATTCAATTTCCCGTCCCCCTTCCCGTTCCCAGGCAAGACACACCGGTCGACGCCTCACTGGGCCTTGGCCATGCCGGCTGAGGAGAAGGTCCCTGGATGGCCAGTGCATGTCTAACGCAGGAGCACAGCCTGCGGCCCCTCATAAGCCTGGGTCTGGCTCTCTGCTGGTCACGTGGACCCGGTTACAGTAAATCATCTGAGGTGAGGGCCCTGGCTCCAGGTGGCCTCTGAACACAGCCGCTCTGCGTCCCTGTCTGTCCAGGCCTTTTACACACACCAACTTGAGCTGCGGGACCCAAGACTAGCGGCTTCCACTCTGGCCTGCCCTCGTCTGCCCCACCCCACTCCCTGGCACCTGCCATCGAGGCCGTTGGCCCTGTGGCCTCGGTCTGTGGTGCCTCAGGAAGAAGACTTAGTGGCCTCATTTTGGGGGGGCAGCGGTATCATACAAAGGGTTGAGGAACTGAGTGCAGCAGCCGGACGGGGTTTGGGCAGAACGCCCGTCTATTGGGTGTGCAGGGCTAGGGCCGGGACAGTGTGGCCTCAGTCTGCTCGCTGACTTCCTGCTCCCTCTGTGGTTGCTCAGCCACCCAGACCTCTCTCCCAAGTCTGTAGACATCAAGGGAACTGGAAGCTAGGACGGCTGCTTGTCAATTCTGGACAGAAGCGCTCGACACATTTTTATATTTTGTTAGAATAATTCTCCATTTAAACAGAAATGACTGTTAGATGATTTTCATTAGGAGGAGAATAAGTTTCTGCTCCCACTAAATAAAATGCCTAGTGTCTCTGTCGCCCCGATGACCAGATCCCACAAGCCCAGCCTTCTCACTGCTCTTGGGGGAAGAGGCCTGAAGTGGCCTCAGGAAGAGTCTGTTTCAGTGGTTGAGGGCCCCTCACAGGGCGCAGGTGCCCTTGAGGGGTGATGTGCCACCCCTCCTGCTATCATCTGACAGCTGTCTCTGCACTTTCCTTGGGCCAGGCCGGCTATCCTGGCAGACAAGCAGGGAGAGGAGGCCCTGGGGCAGGAGGGGAAAAGCAGGGGCGCCCAGCAGGGGCAGGTTCCACCTGGACTGGCCGGAGTCTCACGGAAATCCTCAAAGGGCTTCTGTGCATGAGTCCTGCAGACAAGAGGGCTGCCAAGTGGGGACCGGCCAGCGGTGGGGGTCATGCAGAGGGAGGGCCCAGCCCCCAGGTCAGGCCACTGCCTCCTGCCCAGAACTGGCATCGAGATGAGAAAACCCCCTTGATTTCTTCCCATTACAGTTGGACCCGAGTTCTGGTCAGGGGCCGTCTCTGTCTCCCTGTTCTCTTTGAAAATGGGTCTATTTGGCCAGACGACATTACCAGCAAAATGACCTACCTGCTGGAGTTTAACACTAACTGGATTTAAGACCCAGTTACAACGTAACCCAGTCCCGTGATGGGTGAGCAGAGGCCAGCCCCATCATGTTATGGAGGATTTCTCTACGGTGCTGGCTCCAGGGGAGGCCCGAGGGCTCTGGGGAGTCTGCAGTGTGGTGGCACGCTAGATGACCGAGGTCTCTGTCTGCAGGAAGGACGGGGCACAGGAACCCCGGTGGAGCTGCAGGGCACTCTCCGAGCCGTTCCTCGAGACGGACGAGCCGTGGAACCTGCGGTCCTGGCCGCAGGGCTGGCTCGGACACCAGCCCCGCCACTTCCTCTTCAGCTCACTCTGCACCTGAGGTGAGGGCAAGGCAATGAGGAAGTGGGGGTCACACGGGGTGTGAGCTTGGAAACGTAAATTCGGGTGCCCTTGAGAGAGGCCCCGCAGGCCGGGTCGGCCCCGACAGAAGGCGCCACCCCAACAACGGGCTCCAGGAAGACAGGTGACAAAACAGAAGGAACCGGGGGTTTTCCTGACATCGGGTGGGGAGTTGGTGCTCGGGAGCCCAGTGACAGAGGTGAAGGGTGTTTGAACTGATGGAAGGGAGAGGGATGTGGTGAGCAGGTACACAGAGCTGCAGGACAGGAAGGACGTGGGAAATGGCATTCAGCGGGCGGAGCAGGGCTCAGAGGGGCTCACGCATGGACGTTCTGATGAGATGTGGGCTGTGAACTCAGGGAGCAGGATTCTCATCTGTGTGTCCCTCCCTCCCCACTCGGCCCCATGTCCAGGGTCAAGGAGCAAGATGGTGACCGTGCAGAGTGGCAGGGTCCCTCTCGACCACCCAGCCTTCCCGAGCAGGGCCGGGGGAGGCCAGGGCGACCGGCACTGCTGGTGTGGAGAGAAGGAGGCGGCCGTGGCCGTCTGGGGCACTGGGGCTGCCCGACAGCAGACCTGGACCCTCGTTCAGGTGGGGGGGGGGCACATGAGGAAATCCTGCACAAGCTGAATGTCACCTGCTGTGACAGGGCACGTACTTCACTGTTGAGAAAACAGTAGAGAACCGCCACCACCAGGCCCTGAAAATGAGAAAGGGTCGTCAGAGGCCACTCGCCAAGCTGGGGGGAGGGCAGGGTCCCTTCCCAGGTGTACCTGAAACGATCCGATGCACAGTTCAAACAGTATCTGGTATTTGGAGGAGATGCCAGTAGGAAACACGGCAAACACCATATAGTGCGCTCCAAACAGGGGGATGAGCAGCAGAGTGGACTTGGTCAGCCTCCTGCACCGAAGAGAAGGGCGCCGAGCTCAGGCCTGTGCCGTCACGTGCACGCAGGCCCACGGCCAGGGCCTCCCCCATCTGGGCCTCGTATCTCACGGATTTAAGCGACACCCCCGCCCCCGCCACGGTCGGGGTGTGCCAACGTGGGGAGGAAAACGAGCATGCCCGGGCAAGTTCTGAGACGATGTCCCGACGAGTTCGCCAACTGCGACGCCGGCCTGAGGGGCCTGAGTGCCCCGGGGTCGGGGCCCATCACCGGCACCTGAAGGGCAGAGTTTTACTCTGGGATCAGAAGAGCAGACTCAGCAGGGGTGCAGCTGAGCGCAACGTGTGGCAGCAGGGCGGCGACCCACGCTCTGGGTCCCACGCGTTCTGTGTTGCCCGTGCAAACCCTCTGTCCGTCACATTCCCGCCCTCCCCGGTCAGGCCAGAAAGCAGATCTTCCGCTCACTGCATCATGTGCTGGGCTCGCCTCTGCCCTCCCCACAGCTGCACCTGCTGTCTGTGTCCCCGTCCCCATCCCCTGAGCAAACACAGTCTCTGTCTCCAAGCCAGTGCTTCTGGAGCCTCAGCCGCACCAGAGCCACCTGGAGGGCCAGCTCCACCTTCGGGCTGCCGGCTCTGAGGTCTGGGGTGTCATCTGAGAATCTGCATTTCTATCAGATTCCCAGAGGTGCCACGGCTGCTGACTGGGAACCCTGCTTTGAGAACCACTGCTCTGAGCTGGGAACTCTCACCACTGCACG
The DNA here is from genome assembly GCF_022837055.1 of Prionailurus viverrinus. Classification (NCBI taxonomy): domain Eukaryota; kingdom Metazoa; phylum Chordata; class Mammalia; order Carnivora; family Felidae; genus Prionailurus; species Prionailurus viverrinus. The sequence continues at coordinate 169,672,934 of NC_062562.1, forward strand.
TGACCATCATGCAGGGATTCAAACAGCTCAGTCCAGCCTCCTCACTCCTATTAAATCAGGTCTCTGTGGGCAGCACTGGCCCTGGGAGTTCTGGCTGGTTCCAGTGTGTGGCCAAATTTGACCCTTGCAACTCCAACGTCTGTGTCAGGAGCATTGGGGTCAAGTCGGGGCTGGTCAAGAATGAAGGTCTTGGCCCCAGGCCGGTCAGGCCACCTGGTGATGTGCGTGCAGGTCAAGACGCCCTAATGAACACCCTGCAGCCTCATGCTGAGGGAGATGAGGGGGGAGGCCCCCCTCCCCCCGACCTTCTCTAGTTCATTGACCTTACCCAATGCTTAGAAAAAGTCATGAATTTCTTTACCTATTTTTGAGGCACATGCTTCAAAGCTAGCACCTAGAGCCTGGGATGTAAGTTCTGGAAGTTTCCATCTCTTCTGATTTCCTTCACAACAAAATACCACGTCCTGTGGCATTTACAAAAAGCAGGGTGTCTCTTATTTCATGCAATCTGCACAAACCCCAGAAGCCCGGGGTATGACCTAGGCCTCGTCGCAGAGGACGGCCCATCAGCAAGCACTGCCCCTTCACAGCCCCAGACGTCTAACCTTACAAGGTTGCTGCCCTTAACACCTTGGTTCAGCATTAGCCTGTGGACAGAAGGCGGGGCTGTGTGGGGGCCTGTGTCCTTCAGTTCACTGTGAGACGGGAGCCTGTCTGAACGCCCTCCTGTACTATGCACCTCGGCAGCTTGCTATGATGCTTGTCTCTAGAGGGACTTCCAGCGAAACTGGTCCTGTTCTGTTACTGCTACGTTATAACAATAGTTACAGAGAAGAGACATCAAGATACAACCAGAGGTCAGCGTCACAGACATGCTCTGCCTTTTTTGCTGTCCTGGAAAAAGAACGGATTCTATCTCCCTACTTATTTTTGTTTCTAAAATACAAACAAGTATCTCTAAGACCTACCTAATGAACACTCCCAAAGAACCCGCAGAAAAGGTCAGCATGGGAGCTAGACCAGACTGTCCCCAAATCAAAATTTCAGTTTCCAGGGCAACCGAGAACAGTCCCAGCCCTGAGCTGCAAGTGTGGGTGGGCTCCAGGACCTCCAGGTTTATCCTTCGTGGTTCGATGTGGGATCCCATCTCTAGGTCTGGCCTTTTATGCAGCCTCCTCTGACGGGCCGGGCAGAGAAAGTGGTTCCATGGATTTCACATGCCCCGGGGCACAGGCAGATGTATCTGTTTACCAGACTTCCCCACAATACTTACTAGTGCCGGGGACTAAATGTCTTTAAAATATTAACTCAGTTAATCTTCATACCTTAGTGACAATTACTATTATTTCCACTTTACAGATGAGGAAACTGAGGCAGAGAGCAGTGGAATCACATCCCCAAGGCCTCTGGCTGGTCTGTAAACCCAGCACCGGGCCTCTGACCACGAGAGATGCTGCCTGTCTGGCTTCTAGGTCCACTCCTGTTGTCTAAAGGGTGGAGAGGAAGGAGACACTGCGTGGGGCCACCCCCGGCCACTAGTCAGATAACCTGCCCAGGTCACACAGCTCTGGGTGGGTGAGATTCCAAACCTGGTCTACCTGATCCTGAGGCTTCCACGGGCTAGACCAACCACTTCACACCAGTGTCCACTTTATAACAGAGATGCGGGCTTTACTTTTTCTTTATAAATTCTTGATAGAAATTTATAGAATCTTTAAGTTCTTTTATAGTCTTCAGGTCCTCGTTAATTAGCTGGATGACTGTGGGTGAGTTACTTAGCCTCTGCTCTCTTCCCCAAGATGATTACCATCTTCATGTAATTACTCAGCCAAGAAACGTGAGTTACTATGAGGCACAAGCCTGGCATTAGGTGCCAGTGTGAACCGCGTGGTCTGATGGGGAGGAAGAATTAAGCATAAAACACAAATAATGTGTGGCCAAGGAGGACAGGCAGATTACAAAACAGAAAAGTGGGCAAATGCTTCGGTAAGCAAGCTCACTAGAGGATATCCATGCTGAAATGAAAGACGGAGGCTTGCCCCGAATAATAACCATGGCACCATGGCAACCGCCCCCACCCCCCTTAGAGAAGACACTGCTGAATTAGCCACGAGCACAGTCCTGCCCCTGAAGGGGGAGAACCTGGGCCGTTTCTTGGTGCACAGACCCAGGACCCTAGTGTCTCTGCTCTCCATACATGCCCGTCCTCCCTAGTCTTGGTTTCCAGGCAGCTCAGCCCTTGGACCCACACACATACTCACCTATACTGTGACTGGTCATTGCCGCTGACATCTGGGGATGTCAACTTCTGGAGTAAAATCCGTATAATGCTAACAAAAAGGACAAAATTGACCTGCACAAATAGAGACAACATGTTGTATGTGAGGTGGGTGTGGCCAGGATGTGTCAGCCCCCCTGGGTCATCTCCTCGCCTGGGACAGAGCTCCAGGCACCTGCCGCAGAAGCTCAGGAGCCCTGCCCAGCCCGAGTCTCCCCCAAAGTTGCAGCCTTGTCTCTTGACTGCCTCATGTCTCACAAGTGAATTTGAGATGTGAGATGTTAAAGGGAAAAGCAAGTGAGCCCTACCATTGTGACCTGGTGACTGTGACTCCCACAGGTCTCCTTCCCCACAGGGGAACGTGCAGCTCTCTCCGATGCCCCCACCCTCACTGAGATCTCATCCTGAAGGGGGGCGAGTCCACCTCTGTGACTGCAGGAAGGGGCCGGGCCGCTTGTGTGCGGTTCTCCAAGACCGAGTAGAACAGGGCTATTTATATTCAGTACAGGGAAAGGGGCTCCTTCTCTGCCCAAATGTGCAACCCAAGGGATAACTCATGTTTCGATACCGGAATTACTTACTATAATAGATATTAAAATTGGTGTTCGTATAACCCACCAGGGAACACTGTGGTCATTGGTATCCCAGCAACTATTGAAAAGAGAGAAGGAAAATCATGTTACCTCTGATTCATCCACAAACCAAGCACACAAGGGTCCGTGCACTGCCTGTGGCCTCGCCCCTGACGCGTAGCTCGTGTTCACGCCAGCCAACATCAGAAAAGGGAAGTTTCTCTCCTGAAAATTAATTTCCTCTCACCTCCCAAATGTTTTGTGTTTGTATCTTTCTTAAGCTTATTTATTTTTGAGAGAGAGAGAGAGAAATAATGATTGGAGGGGTGACAGAGAGAGGGAGACACAGAATCTGAAACGGGCTCCAGGCTCTGAGCTGTCGGCACAGAGCCCAACGTGGGGCTCGAGCTCCCCAGCTGCGAGATCATGCCCTGAGCCGAAGTCCGATGCTCAACTCAAGCCCCCCAGGCGCCCCTGTATTTGTATCTTGAATGAAGGGTCAAAATGGCTCTGGAAGAACTGAGGCGGGCACAGCTAGGAGTGTCTGTCTAGCAGGGTGTCTCCATTCTCGGTCTTCAGCGTGAGGGTGGTCCCCGGTAGGAACTAGGATGGGGTGCTTGCAAGTGTCTCCATTATTCCATCTGTCACCCACACCCCCACAGTGGGGCTCTGCAGCCCCTCCCAGCAAGGGCAGAGACCAATCCATGCCTCTGAATCTTAGCTGGTTTTGGCAGAAGGATGTGGAGCCCTTGGAACCTGCAGGACAGAAGGGAGCCTTCCGGCTGGTGCTGCCTCAGACTCGCCAGCTCTCGGCCAACCCGGCAGGTGCCCGTGGTGTGTGAGCAAGTTGGGCTGAGGCCAGAAGAGTGCCATGTGCACAGAAACACACCATGTAAACTGTGATTACGTAAGCCACTGAGTTTCAGGGCAGTTTGTTACCAGTAGATAAGTGGTAAACCCTGAGGACCCTTTATGAGGCACAACATTCATGGGGGGGACCGGTGGCACCTGAGTGTGGGGCCATGCTCCAGCTCACTGTGTATGTGAAACAGAGGAGCTCTGGGCCCTGCTCAGGCTGCATTTTAGAGAACAGCTATCCCAGAGAGCTGCACCCCCGCTGGCCATTTCAACCTGGTCTTCAACTGGTCACCTCTCCATACTTGGCTCCGGGCAAACAGCGCCTGCGTTTTGCTTGGTTCCCTTTTGTGAACACTGCTTTCCTACCTGATGCTCCTCCCCTCTCTGCCTGCATTATCCCAACCCCACCTTCGCGCAGGACCTGGTTCAGTTCCCATCCCTCACACGCATCTTCTCCAAACGCTCCCGCCCCAAACAATTCCTCCCTTGTGAAGGTCAAGGTCTTCCCCATGGGGGGTGTTCAAATGATGGCCGCGTTACTCTCCGCGTGGCTGCCACTGCAAACGCAAACCTGCCTTCCAAGCAGATAATAAGCTTCTTTCTAGTTTCCAAAGACGTAACGATGCCAGCAAGTAGCCAGCATAGGTCAATCTGATTTTAAGGGCAGAGGTATGAACACAGCACTCACCCTGTGTCTTCTAAGGAGAGCCTGGCCGCGGTCCATGCGCCTGTGCAGATGGTGGGGATGCCTGCAGAAAGACACCAGATTCCCCCCAACCCCGCACTAGTTAGCAGCTGTGCGCCCTCCTTCACCAGAGTCGGCAAGGACAAGGGCTTTCTGACGAAAGATCAAGCGGAAACGCTTCCGAAGCACACGGAAGTTCGTGCTCATGCCTTACAAAGCAGTGACGATACACATGTGTTTGAAGCTGGAGCTTCTCTGGGTGGAATGCGTCATGGTGCATCGTGAGTGTGGTTACTGTGGGCTGGAGTGTGGCAGTGAGCACAAGAGGTGACCCTCGTTGTGAGCGTGGGTGTCTCGTGGCTTCACAGCCCTTCCAGTCCTGACTAGTGGAGGCTCCTGCTACCTGGCATGTCATTGGGACCTCCTGGTAGAGGGCTTTCTCCTCCAAGGCCCTTCTTTCTGACTTTCCCACCACTGGGGGAGCCCCAGGAGTGGGAGCTTAGAATAGCTTTAAACCAGGTTCCTGATTCCCAGAAACATGCAGGTGTTGTCTCCAGGAACCTAGTCACCCGAGAAAAGCCCCTCCTAATAGGACCTGAAGTGCATCGTACAGGGGCAGGAAGGGGTTTTCTGAACTGAGAGGTCTGCGTTTATAGATGAGAGGGGCAGGAGCAGAGGCCTGGAGTGTTGCAGGGTGGGAGACAGGGTGTCGGGCACACACGGGGAGGACAGTCCTTACCCCATCCGATTAGGAGATAGGCCACGAAGCGTCGGCCGGGGGAAAATATGGCCACCAGGAGGGTGTGCAGGTACAGCCCCTCCACCAGCAGCCAGTAGAAGTTCGCCATGATGCAGTACTGGAAAAGCACCAGGCTCAGCTTGCAGCCGACCTGGAAAGTCACGGACAGAGCAAGAGAACATGTTCAGGCCATGATAAGACAGCTCACGGTGGGCAGAGGTGCTCCAGGGCACAAGCAGGCACACGTTTGTGTGACGAGCTGAGGACACCAGCACAGCAGTGCTAGAGTGAGGCCCCTGGCGTCCACAACCCTGGGACCCAGAACTTGCTGGAAGAGGAACACGGGCAGGAGGCAGATGTCCACAGACGCCTCTGAAGGCAGCGAGCTGTGGGACTGTGGTGGTGAGCACACCCGCCTGTGCCCCCTGCCCCCCCCCCTCTGCTCACCTACCTGCCCCGCTCGGCCTCACCACCCACTTGAGAGGAGACAGAAAAGTAAAGGGCAAAACAAGGGAATCCAGCAAGCCCTCATGTCCCCAGGCATTTTGAAAGAGTTTTCACTGGGAACAACCACACAGCATATAAAATAAACGTATTTTAACCTCTCAGACCTTCACATGAACGTACGGGTGTTTTAGCCTCTTGAGCAAATATGAAATTGAGGCTTTTAGTCAGTAAGTTTGTTCAAGTGTACTAAAATGATCAGGACTTCATTTCTATTCTTCTGTATCTCTGCTGCCTCCCCTCCCGAATACATATGTATCCAGGTGCGACAGAGATGCACGCATACTTACACGTGCTTATATGTATGTGTGGGTATATTTGATATATGCGTGAGTATACCTCTATAGATGTGGATATGCTCACATACATGTGGATATACCGAGACACGCGGATGTTCTGTATACGTATATGCAGGTGGACACACACATGTGAGGTAGATACACGTGTGCGTATGTGGATATACTGACATGCTGACCTGTGTATTTGGGGGTTGATGTGCTTACAGGAAACTCACGGTAGCCCTTCCAAGCTGGTGCCCGGGGCTGATGGGAGCGTTAACCAGGTGGCCCACTGAAGATGCCCCTGCACTCTCTCCGGTATTCCCACCCTGACCCTGTTCCGGTCTCTCTTTCCTAAGTAGGGCAAGGCTCAGCTTATCCTTGTAAGGTGCTGCACGGAGAGTAGTTGCGGCTAGTTGAGGCTGAGGGCCAGATGCCCGCAGGGCCGGGAGCAGGGCTGGCACGTGGAAAGCACCGGCAGAATGTCATGACCCGGGTGCTGTGAGCGGAGAGGCGCATGTGGGGACGCAAGTACGGGAGCAGGGAAACTAACCGAAGTGAACTTGTGACTTCGTGCCACAGAAGTGCGTGTTCCGCGCCCACCAGACGGCAAAGCTCTGAAAAGATGCACGTCATTGACCTCTGGGAAAGCCAAGCGGCAATGTTTGTTTCAGTTTTTAAATACACGTGCCCTCTGGTCCGCGGTCCCTCGTGACTTCCTTCTGAGGGAAGAACACGGTGCATGAAGACACGTGTGCACTGACGTTTGCGGTGCTTGTGACTGGTGGGACGATGAAATAAGGTCACGTCCACACGCTACACTATTGTGCCACCATTCGATGTGACACACCAGGGGACTTGGAGGGTTGCCATGGTGTCCTGCCGCTTGAGGAAGAGAGACGCAGGAAAAGCCTATTTAACTTGACTCCATTGTCTTGGTAAAACAGCGAAAATGCCGTCTCTGCCTTTCTTCTCATTTGTTCCTTGACCATCAGCACAGTGTACGGACAGGAGGTCTGCAGTGACAAGCTCTCTGCTGACCTCCCCTTCCTGGGTGGTGGTTTCAAACTGCATCCCTCAGGGCAGACAGCGTGGCAGGAGCGCCTCCGGGACCCGCTGCAGCCCGGACAGCACACACACACACACACACACACACTCACAGGTGCATGGGCCAAGGCCCGTCCCCTGGTCCCGGAGCCTCCCACCAGTGTGCATGGCTGGAGTCAAGGGGAGCAAGCCGGGGGCTCCTGCTGAGGGTCAGCGTCCAGGCACCCACCTGGTTGTTCATTGTCTCTAGACTAGACTATGCCTTTCCAGAGGCCAGACAATCGCCAGCCAAAGCCGTGCAGAGAAGGAGGCCGTGTGTGCGGAGCTGGGCGGTGGTAGGGAACTGGAGGTGGGGCACTGCCCCCTGTTTGGCTTTATGATAGAACACAAGACACTTGGCCTCGAGGCCCAACTCCCTGGAGAGAACAGGAAAAGCTGAACCCACCTTCAGGTTGTCAAAGGTAAGAATGAGTAACACACCTCACAGTGCAGAAATGTAAGGTGTGTCCCTAGTCCCTGGGAGACTCATGACATCTGTAGTTGTTGGTTAAAAACAACAAAAAAAGAGGCTATTTAAATGTGTGAAAACACCATGAAGCAGAGGGCTATGGGGTGAAAGTGGCCCTTGGCGCATATGTGGGCCTGACACGGCAAGCGACAGAGCTGTGTGCCTGTGGTGATGCCCCCTTGTGCAGCTTCACACGTGTCCTGTGTCACAGCAGTGCCACACTAGAGGATGTGGGGCTCCCACCGCACCACGCAAAGCCCAGACCAGCAGTCCTTTTAAGCATAGATCCGAACACAGACAGAATAAAGTCTGAAGGTACATGTGTGTTCCTGTGTGTGTGAGTCCCCCTGTGGGTGCACCCATGCTTGTGACTGTGTGTGTGCACGTGTGTCTGCACACCATTACCTGTGTTCATGCAGGTGTGTACCTCTGTGAGCATGCATGTATATGTTTGCATGCACGCGCGTGTGCACACTCTCACTCACTCCCTTCCTCCTGACCCTGGCCATTCTGACCTGGGCCGTGGACTGGCACAGCCACTCGGGGGGCCCAGGAGCCTCCATGATGTGCAGACGCTCAGCCTCCAGCCTGAGTCTGTGCCTCCCATCCTAGCCTCAGCCCCGCCTGGGGCAGCAGGCAGTGGCCAGGTCAGAACTTAGCTCTGGGCTGGGTGCATCCCTGTTTAGATGTTATGGCTTCATTGCAGAGCTCATAGTTGCCATGTACGTCCCGACCCAAGCCCTCCCTGGGGCAGGCTGCACTCAGGCTCTCAGGGAGCACCTTGGAAAGCCCGAGGGTGGGTTTTTGAGAATCCTTGTCAACTACACATGCCATCTGTTCTGGTCTCAGTGCGAATAGACTGCCTGTTCCAGCGAATAGACTGGCTGTCCCCTCGGCAGCCAGGAGGAGACACACTGAGCCCAGGGGTCACTGTTACGTCCAGGGTGTGTAGAGAGAGGGGCCGGTGGAGGGAGAAGCCTTCTCTTGGAAGGAAATAGACTCTGTCGGGTTCCCGGTCCTGCAAATGTCTTGAGAAACAGACTCCTGGACCTATGTGGAGGAGATGTGCCCTGTGTTCGTCCTGGGAGCATAATGTTGATTTGATCAAACCCAGCTGAGAACAAAAATGTCCACACAAATGCAACTGTAAGAAAAGATGTTTTTTCTGTGCCTCATGCTGCGGGCTGACTGCATCTCTGACTCACTTACGCAAAACCTCCAATTCCCTGGGCACAATAAGAAGGAAGACGCGGTCCTCCTTCTCTCCTGCCTTCTTTCCTCTGTTGGCACACAGCTCAGTGGCACCGTGCTGGAGGGGTGCAGCTGGGGACTGGGCAGGGGCACCCCGTCCCCGCTCCCTCCTTCTCACACGTCAGGCCTCAGACCTGGATCCTTGGGGGATCTTTAATGCCAGAGCGTGCTGTGCACCTGTGGCTTGAGCCCTGCCTGCAGCCCCATCAAGTCCACCCAGCTGCTGGGCTTCCCTCAGCCTGTGTCCTCATTCACAAATTGCTCTCTGGAAGGTCACTGGGCACTCACCCTCAGTGTCCGTGCAAAGAGCCCTGTCCTCTAAGACTCTCGAGAAATGGCTGGGTGAGGCCCCCAGTGTTGGGAACGGCGGAGGGGTCTGTGATGCCCGGTGTAGGGGCAGGCGGGGTGCGGCGGGCGATGGCAGGGCACTTGCTCCCTCCGGTCCCCGTCACTCCCCTGCCCCTCAGGAGCCCACCAGGTCTTGTCTATGTGTCTGGGAGCACGGCCCCGGGCTGGACGCCCCACCAGGGCCCAGTCCTTTAATAAGAAGCAGAGGAAGGAGGGCTTCTTCCAGCAGAGCTTTGAGGCCCCCCCCAGAGAAGAGAGTGGAGGTTTCTCAGCAAGAGGAGAGCCCGGACTGGCTTTGGGGCTCACCCCTTGTCACCTACGTGGGAGATTCCATGGTGGGGCGTGAGCCCCAGGGGCCCTGATGTCCCCTCAGGGGTGGGAGTTTGCTAGGTGAAGGATCTTGTGTTAATTTTATTATTACAGCAAACTCCTTTTATTAACTCAGTCCAAGTGTGTTATGAGCTGATTATCCCCAGAAATACGTTCACCTGCAGCCTCGGAAACAGCTGATGTTCTGTGATGTTACAAAAGGCTTCACTGTCTTACAACTAATTCCAGTCTGTTCAGTCCAGAGCCACAGTGCCATGCAGATGAGTCCGGCATGCTGGCTCCTTAGGAAGACAAGGGCCAGCCTCAGAGCCTGCGGTCAAATCCAGACTGAGGCACCGGAGCCCAAGGCCCTGAGGACACTGCATTGTGCGGCCGCAGAGGAAACTTAGTGGAGGGACTTGCGTATCGGAGGGCACAGTAAACGCACCAAGCACTAAAGGCCCGCCAACACCCACCACGAACACAGCCAGGGGCGAAGAGCGGCACCAGTGGTGTGCATCTCTAGAAATCATTGGCACGGCCTCCCTTGTATCAAAGAGCTGGGCCCAGGCATACTCACAGATGCGCACTGGGCTCCCAGCAAGTGCTGCAGGAAGGAGTTCACTCACCACACAGGTGACTTCCTCCCAGCAACCCATGGAAGCATCTATGCTCATAATCTGGGAGATTTGGGGTGAAAATAATGGCATTGTGCATCTGCATCAGGTTTTCTAGCCCAGAGCGGCTGCTGATCACTGGAGGCAGTGCCCTTGTGTTGTTCTGCCTCTGCCTGGGCTTCAGTGCTCAAGGCCCGTGACCTCCAGCCCTTGGAGGTGCCTGGGACATTGCAGGTGCCTTTGTCATTGCAGGTGAGACAAAGGTGAGTGTGCCTTTGTCTCCACTGCCCACCTGGACCTGCTCTGAGCCCCAGCCTCTTGGCCAGGCCCCTGCGCTTCTCGGGGCCTGACTCCTTGCCTTCACCAGTGCCTCAGAGACCCCTGTGTGCTGGCTATGGGACTTCATCACAGTGTGAGCTGGGGACAGAGACAAAGGGGTGGGGCAGTAAGGAGGCAAAGGGCTCTGGGGCCGTTCACAAAGGCCACCCTCCCCTCAGTGACAGGATCCTGCTCACAGGGATAGCCTTACCCAAGAAGATGGCTGGTCAGGGCAGTGCAGCGTGCCTGAGCTGGAGTACAGAATATTGTCCTTGACCAACACTGAGATGGCTCTTAGGATGAAGGAGAGGAACAGGTTCAGGTGGATGTAGTTCCGGGTACAATGCAGCTTCCTGTGGTGGGGAAGGCAGGGATGAGGGGTGGGGGAGGCAGGGATGAGGGGTGGGGGAGGCAGGGATGAGGGGTGGGAGAGGCAGGGATGAGGGGTGGGGGAGGCAGGGATGAGGGGTGGGGAGGCAGGGATGAGGGGTGGGGGAGGCAGGGATGAGGGGTGGGGGAGGCAGGGATGAGGGGTGGGGGAGGCAGGGATGAGGGGTGGGAGAGGCAGGGATGAGGGGTGGGGGAGGCAGGGATGAGGGGTGGGGAGACAGGGATGAGGGGTGGGGGAGGCAGGGATGAGGGGTGGGGGAGGCAGGGATGAGGGGTGGGGGAAGGGTTAGATAATCAAACTCGGATGTTGTGAACACATTAACAATTACCTATGTGGCTTTAATCTTAAGGTTTTCTTCTTTTTGTATGGAAGTTACTGTTCCTTACTGTATATTTGGGATGTTTTCAGTTTTGCATTATGGTAACTATTTTCTACCTCAAGCTTTTCCTTTATTTCTGATGAGCTCCTCAGGCTGGGGTTGTGAAATAGGATTTCATGATAACACTGTAAAGCAGACGGTGCTGAGTCCGGAGCCTGCAATGGTGGTGCCCACTTCCAGCCGCCAAGACCCCACCTCCTCACAGCCAATTTCCCGGGAGGCCCATAGCCGTGATCTGCCTTGGAACTCAACTTTAATGATACCTTGCTTCTCTAAAAAGTGCTTGGAACATTTTGTTTCTAATTCTCTTGTACCACTTAAATTCTGCTCTGGAGAACACTTATTTGGGCATTTGATTTGACGTGGACTTTTAATTCAGAGCCCTCAGGAAGCAAGCTTCACACAAGCGCACTCCCACAGTCACTACTAGACCTTTAGGGTTAAGTAAAGGTGCCATTTTTGAAGGACATTAGAAAACACACCGCAGAAGTCTTGCATGAGAGGCTGGAAAGAAGCAGCTTATCTGACCACCTCCCCCCAAGGGGTCAGTGTGATTTCAGAAAGCCACCTGAGGACTCAGGATTGTGGCCAGAGTGGCCAGGACCTAGAGGACCAAGACCCAGGCGAGAAGGGAGACACCGACATGCACCCTACGTCCTCCCTCCGCCTCGGGTCTCCTCATGGAAGGCAGCTACCCACACAAGGTACGCCGTGCTGGGTGAGAGGCCGAGGGATGAGGCCAAAGCAGTGGCTAAGGAAGTAAGGCTGGGAAGAAATGTTAGCAATCTCATGCACTGAGCAACGGCTACTGGGATTCAGGGTCTGCAGGAACAGAGGCGCTCCTGGGCTTTAATTAGAAACCCGGGGAGAGCTATGGTCTAGGAACTATGACAAACCAGAAACAACAGACTTCCCAAAGCTTGAGACATGGTCTCAAATCAGCTCAACCCCCGAGTGGCTCAGGGTGATCTGCCCATCTTGCTAGAAAAATTAAATCCTCTCTGTAGCAAGATATCACCCAAAGCCTCTATAATTTAATTATTTGTAATTTCAAAAATGAATTACAAGGCGTGCCGGGAATAGGAGCTAATGATCAAATGCAACAAAAACCCCAGGGAATAGAAGGAGATTCAGATACTGGCATTTTAAGACATGCACGGTCTTGCTCAGATTTACATAGTCAAGAAAACTGATGAAGAGGTAGAGAATTGTATTAAAGAACGGAATTGATTATAACAATCAAATGGAACACTGAAAACTCAGAAAGAACCCTGAAATGAACAAACAGCTGAGTCTGATGTTAGATCAGACGTAGTACATGAGAATACTCTGAATTAGAAAACATATCAGTGGAGGAAGTATAGACATATACATATATATATAATATATTATATATATTATATATATATATATATATATATATATATATAAAGCAGAGACAAAATGAGGGAAAGCACAGAAAAAGTGTAGGAAATATAAGGGAAAATGGTGAAAACCCTGAAGCCATGACAGTACGGTTTGAGAAACAGGAGACAGAAAAGGAAGAAGCAATATTTAAAGAATACTAGGTAAGAATTTTGGAAACTAGTAGAACCCAGCAACAGATTAAAGGAATGTTATTAACCCCAAGAAGGAGAAATACCAAGGAAACCGCATTAAGACCCATCATGGGGCAGCTGCTGAAAACCCAAGACCAAACAAAACCCTCGAGGCGTCTGGGGAAAACGACGCATCCCTTCAGTGCAGCAGCAGTGAGACTGCAGCTGACTTTAAAAAGAAGAACGAGGCTCATGTTTAATGTGATGACAGAAAATAGCTGCCGGTAAGGAATTCAACACTCTTGAAAATATTCTCAAATGAAGGCAAAATTAAGGTGATCTCAGGCAATCAAAAACCATGAGGAGTCATTGCTGGCAGGCCTGTGCTGACAGACACCGAAGGGGGTCGTCAGGCAGAAGGGGAAGGACCCCAGGTGGAGACACGAAATACAGGAAGGAACTCGGGGAAGATGAAGACGGCTCTAAATAGATACTGACTCTAAATGACGGCAACTATAATGACCTATGGCCTTAAAATAGACGTCGGATTAAATACAGCACAAAACACAAAAGGCATGGGTGGGGGTAAGTGGAATTAAAATGTTGTAAAGTCTCGAATTGATGGGGAAGTGGTAAAAATAGCAATTGGAGGTTAACTCCTAGGAGACAAGGATGCGTGTTGCAATTTTGGGGTGATGCCTAGAAGAAGAACAGAATGTATAACAACCTTAAAGGGGAAAATTAATAAAAATATCCAACAAATTGAAGGAAATAGGCAATGCGTGTGAAAGTCTGCTCCTCGCGGGAACAGCTCTCCTGGAAAGCGGCCTCTTTGCCCCACGCTGTCCTGTGCCCACTGCCCCTCGGGCTGGCTGCATTCACTCATCTCTCAAACCACCGTTCTCCCTTCCTTTCCCTTCCCTTCCCTTCCCTTCCCTTCCCTTCCCTTCCCTCCCCTCCCCTCCCCTTCCCTTCCCCTCCCCTCCCCTTGTCTCCTTCCCTCCCCTTCCCTTCCCCTCTCCTCTCCTCTCCTCTCCTCTCCTCTCCTCTCCTCTCCTCTTCTTTTTTCTCCTTCTCACTCTCTCTCACCCATGACATTCCCCTGAGTGCAGTGGGGGGTCTATCGCTGTCACTCAGAGATGAACACACACTAAATCCAAATAAATCACATTTGCTGGGTTTCTTAGCTGAGTCCTTTATCCCTCAGCGCTCAGTGTAACATTTCACTTCTGAGTATGGATCTGCACTGGATGAAGGGTGGAGCGGAGACCGTGGCCTCCAGAGAAGCCGCGCTGGAGCCCGCTCAGGCTCGGCGGCTAGAACGGAACCCCAACAACTCCCGAGGGTGGAGGGAGGGGCGGGCGGTGGCGCATCTGTCCAGTTCTGCAAGCTGGGTGCTCGGCACCTCTGTGGGCTGTCCTCCTCTCGCGGGTAGGACGGGGACAGCAGTGGCACTTCCCTGCCTGAGCTAACGTAAGGACTGAGTTAATAAACATCTATAGAGTGTGTGGTGTGGTCTGTGTTAGCAACCGGCGCGGTTACTCCTGGGCTCGTGGGATTGGAGCTGCTTTGTCAAGTGCCTGGACCTCACACGCACTCAAAGATGGCGGCTGCGACGACCACCCAGCGAATCCCACGCAAAACTAGGTCGTGTGTTTGTTATTCAAGTCTATGCTGCACTTTGGACTTGGCGTAGGAGATACGTCACGCCGTTTCTGTGTTTGTAAAAGAAGAACATGGTTACTTCATGCTTTCTTAGCTATGAGGCCACTATGAACAGCAAGTGTTCCACGACTGTAAGTAATTCTGTTTCCTGAGTGGCATTACTGGGTTGGAAATGGAGTTAGTTTTACAGTCGGGAGTTTGAAATTGACACTTGTGGCATGGGACACATAAGCACAGCTGACAGATGGAGGCAGCAGCGTAAGCGCCTCTGTGGCCCAAGGTGGAGGCGGACCTGAGGGCTTGCACATCAGCTCTGGACACTTTTCCTGGCGGCCGTGACACTCCGAACCGGCAGCAGAATGACACCGAAGCAGACATGTCCTTTCCTAACCAAGTGTCACCAGTGGGTGACTAACGAGGTCCATGTATAAAAGACTGTTTGATACTCATGATGCCATCTGAGATTCTCTTAAGGACCCACATCCACATTTGCAAAACTTCCAAAATGCCATTAGGCTGGCTAATTCAGTATGTCATGTATCACAAATCTGAGAGAAATCGCCAATGCCACGGATACGGATTGTTCAAGATGGGAACTCTTTAAACATAAGCTGAAATTCTTCTAGTTCAAGTTACCCTTATCGAGTCACCAGCTTACCTCCCTACATTTTTCCTTTCTTTTTCTTTAATCTTTAACCATTTGAAGATTTAAAAATACATAATAAAATACGAAAGATAGAACAGATATCAATGTTGCACCAGAGTTGTTCCTTTTCTTTTCAGAACTAGAATATGATGGTGACTACCCCACACGGTTCTGGATTAAAGATACTGACGTACTCTTTCTGAGAATTACTACCCTCTAGATATGTTTGAGATGCCTGAAAAAAATAAATGACTTTATTACATTTGAAGGGATTCTCAGCTGCGTTCTTCATCAGTTTTCACTTGTTTACTTCCAAGTATGGATCTCCTAATGGGCTGTCTGTTAGTTTCTAAAATATTCCATTTGTTTTATCTTTGATTTTATCTGAATACTGGCCAACGTTTGAACTAATCTGTGTGAAGATAAATAAGATTAAATCCTTGTTAAAATAAGTGGGATATCATCCAGTTTATTTAGTGCTAGCGATACTCAAGCTTTTCAAGCCAGAAGCTTCTGTTCTGAAACCAAAGCCTCTAACTCTGACCAACCAGCTGTATACAGTGTATGTTGTTAGTTACTGAAAAGACCTACCAGCGGTTCAGGTCGGGGGGAACTCTAACCTCACCAGCAGGGGAATAACGCAAAATTTAGAGTGCTGACTGCATACCACAGAGCTTCACTAGCACCCACACTTTACAGGTCATAGACAGGTTAAGTAATTTGTCCAAGGTCACACAGCTACTAAGAGACTGACCCAGGATTTGAACCCAGGCAGTCTGACCCTTGCTTTCATATTCTTGACCACAGTGTAGTGTCTCTTAATAAAGCACCGGTGCCCCAAACGTAGCTGCTTTCTGAGTAGCAAGGGCGAGATCACATTGCTTCTGTATTTTCAAAAGATTTGCACAATGGCTAACATTCAGTAAACAGCAGTTGAACTGAATTCTTGTCCAAAGGCAGTATTATCTCTTTATATAAGAAATGCAGAATAGTTAAAAAAAAATGTAAATATTAGCATCATATTTCACACAAGCATTCCCCGAGGGAGTTTTATTGATTTAACACACAGAGAGAGGGCTTGGAGGCAGTGACCTTCTGTCCTCCTCTGATGGGCCTAGACGGCTTAAATGGACAATTTCTGGTCTCAGACTGCAGAACTGCTCATTTCTGATACTTACCTGAAGAGGCAAAGAATTATGCTTCCGGTTGTCAGGGAAATCAGGGAGACACTGTAGCCCAGCGTGTAAATGGCTTTCACCAGAACGTAAAACGCAATCTGCAAAGAAAGAAAAACACACATGTGAGCTTTTGGTGGCCAGCAGTGGACAAGGCATAGGTTCCCACATCCGGCCACATGCTTCCTTTCATGCAGGGCTCTTGGCTGCTGATGGCCGGGCACATGAGAGACAGTGTCACTTCACAGCCCACCTCCATTCTTCTTAACGCTTATTCATTTTTGAGAGACAGAGATAGAATCTGAGCGGAGGAGGGGCAGAGGGAGAGGGAGACAGAATCTGAAGCAAGTTCCAGGCTCTGAGCTGTTATCAGAGCCTGATGCGGGGCTTGAATCCACGAACCATGAGATCCTGACCTGAGCCGAAGTCATATGCTTACCCGCCTGAGCCACTCAGGTGCCCGAGCCCACCTCCATTCTGAACCCAGACATTTTATTCACCTCTTTAAATGCCCACCTTTTTCCTTAAAATTCATCGTGGATGACTTTGTATGGAGCAAGGAGAAGACTGACCTGAAGGGGTTCCCAGCTTCACTGTCTGATCGCTGTTCTGCTGCCGAGACCAGAGGGGTTTGGAGGGGTGCTTCCTGTGAGAGAGCCCCAGCAACCACAGGAACTGGCTGGTTTTGCAAATGTGTTCTGACCTAACTGGGTTTACACTGCCCTGGGCCCTGGGAGTGGAGACCACAGGACATTCTGCACTGGCCCTGATTTCTCCATAGCCCGGTTCATACCAGCTTAGTTCTAAACTGTGGAGAGGGGTTGGGCCCACCAGGGACACACTGAGCAGAGCTCTCACCCTGGGGTCATTGAGCTAACTTGGGTGCAGGCTGGGGCAGGAGGGGTGGCCCGATGAGGCCTTTGCTCCTGCAGCTTCACGGGGCTCGGCCACTGCCACAGGCCAGCGAACCCCTGTAGGCTGTTCTTACAACACCACCCATCCCTGTGTTGTTCTTAACATCAAGGTGATGACTTCAACAAGGGTTTTCCCTCTCTGTTACCCTTGTTATTGGAGTCTCAATACTGAGTAATGACATATTTCAGAAGTAAACTATAATATTTGGAAAAATGAGTTTCTAGTTAAGATTTAATGAGAAAATGAAATAAATTAGTCTAGACTCTCAAATAGTTCAGGCAATCAAGGTTAGCTTGAAGTTCGACCTTGGAAGCTAATGTATTATCTGATATCAGGAGGATTTTTCCTTGTTGAACCTTAAAATGCAAACCAAGATCCCCGTTTTAAACTTTAAGGAGTCTGCACCTGTGATGACACTGTTGGCATTCTTTTTAGCTCAAGAAGAGAGGCGAGGGCATGCTGGCATTCTGAAAGTGTCTTTGAAAACTCTAATTTTAAGTCTTTGTCCATTTTCTATTCTCTGTACTGAGTGAGGGATTATAAATAGGACTGGGGATTTTGTTTTGTGGTCAGAGTTCATATTAAATAACGGAAAATGCAATATTTTAAACCTACCAAAAGCATAGAAAACAATATAATGTATACATATCATATAATATCTAATATACACATAACATGTAATATGTTACATACATATTAATATAATACATCTACATATCTATAATATACGTTATATGTTATATACATATAATACATCTATAATATACCTACCAACAGTCACCAAAACCAGGACGACAATTGAGTCAGACCCTGGGGATGCCCCAGGTAACCACTTTGCTTATGCTGGGGTGCTGACCCCCGTGATGCCCTCACAGGGTGTGTGCATGTGATCAGTACCTCGTGCTATTGCTCTGATGTTTTAGTTTTATTCTGTGCACGTGCTGCGTGTAACTTTTGTCTCCCTGTCAACTGTGTTATTTGCTGTCCGGTATTTACTTTACCTTGTTTTTTAGTGCCTTCTGCCTAATTTTACCATTGCTTAAAATTTTTTTTTTATGTTTTAAATTTTATTTTTGACAGAGAGAGAGACAGAGCGTGAGCAGGGGAGGGGCAGAGAGAGAGGAGACACAGAATCTGAAACAGGTTCCAGGCTCTGAGCTGTCAGCACAGAGCCCAATGCAGGACACGAACCCACGAGCTGTGAGATCATGACCTGAGCCAAAGTCAGATGCTTAACCAACTGAGCCCCCCAGACGTCCCTACTGTTGCTTTAAATAGTCAAGTCTTTGCTAGGCTTCCTTATCTATCTATCTATCTATCTATCTATCTATCATCTATCTATTTATTTATGCTGACATTATTTCTTGATTCTCAGTTCTTCTTTCTGGCTTCATAGTCTCCCCTGAAGCACATTCCTTGGGCATTTTTAATGAGGGTTTGCTGGTTGTGGATCCTGTTGGTTTGTTTTTCTGAGATGTCTCCTTCCCTTTCATTTTTGGGTGGAAGTTCAGCTTCAGCACGGTCTGAGTGGACGGTCATCTTCTCCAGGCCCTTGGAAGGCACCTGCTGTCTGTCCTGCTGCTCTTGTGCATGCAGGGGGCCGTCTGTTCTTGGTCTCTGGCATTTTCTGGCATCGGCACCATTGCCTGGCCGTGGCCTTCTCTCTGTATTTGGGGTGATCCTGCTCTCCGCATTGGAGAACTGGTGCATCACCCGGGCTGTTAGCCATGGCATGTTCTCCTGCCAGGCCTGCCGTCAGACTGACCAGCTGTCCTCCCGAGTGGTTCCCTCTCCCTACCGCATCTGGTGCTGCGTCCCTGGTGCCCACACTCCTCACTGCAGAGCCTGCCTCTGAGCTCCTATGTAATATATCTTCCTGACTTTTATTTTTAGGTCGATTTTCCCCCAGATAAGGTCTGGCTACAGCATCTTGTTTCAGGTTTATATTTTTAATTTCCACTTTTTAAAAAACATTTCAAATGCACTCATGCCTGCTCACTTCATTATCTGAAGCTTTGAGGATGTAGCCTCACTTTGGTACCTGCAGACTTGCACACACAGTGGCTCCTTCTTTGTGTAGTTTGTGCACTGGGGAGACAAGCTTGTCCTCGGACTTGATCTGTGGGCACTTGAGGCCTGGGTGAAGATGCTTCCTTCCAGAAGCACCTGTGTACCGGAGCCGGGCACCCCCGCTGCGTCCAGTTCAGGACACTTTACGTGAATGTCCCAGCTTAGGGTTTCTGTACCAAGCAGAAGACACAAATGGGAAAACCCAGCTTTCGGGGGGACACACCTGTGGTGACAGATTTTTAGATTTTCCTCCTGGAAAGCAAATGCGGGTAAGAAAATTTTCTTTTTCACCTCCGTGGTCTGATTTTTGGTCTAGCTCTCCACTCCAGCCACCCACCACCATCTGCACTGGGAAGCCGTTCATCCCAGCTCTTCATGATGACCCAGCAGTTGCCCTGGGAACCAGCCGCCCCTGTTGCCTGGCACCTGTTCTCGGCTCTTTTATTGAGATTTTTTTTTTTTTTTTACTTTCTTGAAATCTCAGCTGTGCATTTTAAAGCAGCATTGTTATACCTTACTTAGTATTTTTGGGTGATTTGTAGTGGGAAGTTTTTACCCCCAATTTCTTATGTAAGATTTTTATTTCTTGCTGAACTTGTGGTATTACTGGTTAATTTAATTCATTCTGCTCAACCCATTACTGAGCACTTAATTGGAACCAGACACTGAGCAAGGTGCTTTGGGTACAGGATGAGTGAGAGAAGGGCCCCACCCACGAGGAACAGGACATAATGCATGAGCTGGACATTGCGATAGGTATGAATTAAGACATTTTTATGTGTTCACTAAAAAAAAAAGGAATAAGAGAAAAAAAGAGGAATATACACATTTCAATTTATATTACTTTGCTTAAAGCTGGTTTAGATTTTCCCCATCTTATGTTTTCAATCACTTAAGAAGGGTTAATTTGGTCATTTGCAAATTGCCTCTGCTAAGGCCTTTGCAAAGCAGAGCAGACCCCAGGGCGAGCTAGAGACCTCAGTGGAAAGCAGCACTGGGGAAGTCTCACAGAACAAAGCACAGAACAGCCATGTAGCAACAACTGAGAACCGTGATTACGTGCAGCGTGCAGTGCTTAGCAGACAGGAAACTTTCACACAGCCGACTTTTAAGAGAATGAGGCAAATCACAAGAAAATCGGGGGTGTCTGCAGGATGACAACTTTTGGGGTTTCTTCTGGGTGTACCCAAGCTCCTGTAACACCACCTATGTGGACAGAACTGAGGAATAAAAATTAATGTTTAGAACATGAACCCTGAAGGACCATGTGGAGTTTTCCATCTTTGATGCAAGTTTAAATTTATTTTCACTAGAAGTGGCTAAAACCAGCTAAGTGGTTTCAAGAACCGCACAGAGGGTCTACACAGGTGCTTTTGTCCCCAGGTTCCAGGGGCTTCCCAGGTCCTACCTCCCAAACCAGCTTTCTTCCCTGGGGGTCCCAAGTTAGACCCTCTGCCTCAGCCCCTGAGAGACTGCACATCCCCATTTGGGGCCTTCTGAGTAAATGCTTGTTTCCAAGAGGCTCCGTGATCCTCGGTCCATCTCGTCATGAATACTGACTTACATTCTGCATGATTCCCAGCTGCTCTTAGAGTGATGTCCAGACCCATTCTCACACCCAACTTTGACCCAGGGCCCTGGACTCCCCCTTGCCCACCAAGGGAGTTCAGCCAACAAGAAGTAAACCTTAAATATTAGAAAGAGCATTCACAAGAGAACAGATGGAAAGGCTTTATCCTTTTACTCTGGATCCAGATAAGACAAATGAAGAGTCATATGAGCTCCCAAGTGTTTTGATAAGTTGGAATTCACTGTGTATAAAAAACAGGAACAAAAGGCACAGTTATATTGCCCAGCACATTGCAGAGAATCATTAAGTATTTGTGGGATGAATGAGTGACTGCACTGTCAGAGTAGAGAACATAGGTAAATAGAACAGACACAAAAAATCAGATCTATAAAATCTTGTTTTTAAAGCCCATGGGACATGCTATGTATGATCGTAAAACTGAAAAGAGCAATGCAACTAATGAATATCCAACTTTTTTCTTAAATACACCTTTTTTGATTTTTTGTTTGTTTGTTTTTGAGAGAGAGAGAGAGAGAGAGAGAGAGAGAGAGAGAGAATGAGCAGGGAAGGGGCAGAGAGAGAGGGAAACAGAGGATCCGAAGCAGGATCTGCGCTGACAGCAGGGAGCCCGAGGCAGGGTTCGAACTCACGAGCGGTAAGATCACGACCTGAGCTGAAGTGGGACGCTTAACCGACTGAGCCACCCAGGCACCCCTTAAATACACTTTTAAAGAATAAAATTAGAACTAGAAAAACAGTAATTCATTTGAAAAATTTTGAATGGGAGTGTTTCATAACAAATGTGTCAAAATTATAATCAGAGGCATAATTACGGCCTTAAATGTCGTTAATAAATAAGAAGATAAAGCATCAACGAAAGAAGCCAGAAAAATAACGGAATGAGCCAAGTAAGACAAGAAGGAAGTAATGATAGAAACACAAGTCAGAATCAGTAGGCTGGGGCTCCCCAGGAAACAAGCCCACGAGGACACAAGTTTTCGAGTGTTTATCTGACGGAAGTATGAAAAGCCTAGAACAGCGAGGACTCTATAAATCGTTGACATAAGTAAGTTAGGAAATGGTCAGATTTACAACACCACAGAGTAGTTTTTTTCTGTATAGGCCAAGATGAGATATGCAGTTGCCAAGTATCTAAAGGGGAAAAATAATGAGAAACAAATATCTAAATTGTATTTTATACACACACTCACATGTTTTTTTTTTTTAATTCTTTTTTTAATGTTTATTTATTTTTGAGACAGAGACAGAGCATGAACGGGGGAGGGTCAGAGAGAGGGAGACACAGAATCTGAAACAGGCTCCAGGCTCTGAGCGGTCAGCACAGAGCCCGACGCGGGGCTCGAACTCACGGAGTGTGAGATCGTGACCTGAGCCGAAGTCGGCCGCCCAACCGACTGAGCCACCCAGGCGCCCCACATGTTTTAATTAAAGTACTAAACTCTGTGCTAACAAAGTCAAGATTTTAAGAAAATGGATAATACTCTGGAAGCGTAAAAATGATCACAACAGGTTTAAGGAAAACCTAAAAATATCAATAACCAATGAGACCTTTTTAAAAAGTTGATGACATACAATCTGTAAAAGTGACACTGGACCCAGTGGCTTTAACAGGTGAGTCCTTCCATATTGTCTAAGCCAAATTGTCCCTGGGATGCAAAAATTGTTCCAGAGCATAATAACAAAGGAAAAGCACAACATTTTATTTATGAAACTATCATAAGTCTGGTATCAAATCCAGACAATATACTAAAACAAACAATAAAAATAAACAAAACTTACAGACTAATTTCACTTATGTCTGCAGAGGGAAAAGTCTCCCATAACTGTGCTCTCCTCGGCTACGCCTCCCTGAGCGGCCCGTGCTCCGCTCCGTGTCTCAGCCTCACGCCCTGCCCTTTGTGGCACATCTACCTCCCCTCGGGATGGATGGGCCTCTGTCCACCAGCCCTTGCTGGACTCCTAGCATCATTCCCTCCTTGTCCCTCTCCTCCTTCTCCAAAGTGTTGGTGGGTCCCCATGTGGCTCCTGCTCTCCCCCCTCCACACACTCTCTCTGCAGGGTCTCAGCGGCTACATGCAGTGCTGACTCAGAAACCGGAACGTCTAGGCCTGACTTCTCTGGCACTTCCAGGCATTCTGTCCTCTGGCCTTCTAGAACTTTCTACCTAAGCATTTCTAGGCGTCTCACATTCAGCATGCTTGAAAACTAATGCACGAACACACCCCTCTTCTGCAGCACTTGGCCTTAAATCTGGTCCTCCTCATGCCCACCCCATTTCCCGACGTCAGCACAGCAATTCAGGGTTGTCTCTGTGTGCGGTCTGTCACACACACTTTCAAGCAGTCAGCAAACCCTACCACGCAGGGGAGGGGCAGTCTGACTCTGAACTTGCTTCCTTCCCATCCATGCGGCACACACCCTCTGTGTTCTGTCTACCCCATGGCAGTGGTCCTGTGGCCCACAGAGCAAGCTTCCACACTGGCCGTTTTCAAGCTTGGATGCAGGTGAGAACTTCCTGGCGCCCCCTTGCTGGTCTTGGTGGGGCCTAGGCTCCCAGGTGACTTTAGTGTGCATCTGGGTCTGAGAACCGTGATACCAATGGTTCTCCCAGTGTGACCCCCCAGACGAGCAGAGACAGCAGCACCCAGGAACTTGTTGAGATGCAAACTCTCTGACCCACCTGTCCCCACCTGCCCCAGAATCAGAACCCTGGAAGGTGCGGTCCTCCAGGTGAATCTGATGCAGCTCTGCTTCCGGAACTTCTGGTCTACACTGCAGACAGGGGTGAAATGTAAGTGTGACCTTCCCTGTCTCTGCTCCAAACCCCACACAGAGGCTGCTTGTGAGCAAAGCCGTAACGAGGTCCCTACTGGCCCTCCTCAACCTTGTGCCTCCTACAAGGAGCTGGGAGCAAGTGCCAGCCACACGCTGTGTCCCTGCATTTCCATCTTTATTCTCCTACCCGCCCTCAGCAGTTTTTGTGAGGGGCCCCTCCTCTGGGAAGCCACCCTCCCTGGTCCTCTCCTGCCCTCATGAGGTTACGCTGCAGTGGCTGGAGCTCCGTGAGAACAGGCACAACTCCTGTCCCCTTCCCGACCCAGCCTGCAGTGGGCCCCTGGGAACCTGAGGTGCAAAGCCTTTATGGTTTTCAAATCTCTCGTTACCATGTCATCCGATCTTGAGACTGCAGGGAAACAGGCCGGGGTGACTGTCTCTGCCGAGCAGAAAGGGAACTGCAGCTCTAGGGCAGTGAATAAGTGGCGTGGGAGGGGTGGGTTTGGTCCCCTGGTGCTGACCCCCAAGTCTTGGTCCTTCCATGGGAAGTGGGAAGGACAGCACCACGCCCTTTTTCTCAAAGACTCGGTGACTTAGCACTGGAGTGGGGAGCTTGACTGTGGAACTGCCTGACCTCTGGGCCTTCCCTGAGGGTTTTCACAGGAGCATCTGGGGGTTACATCGGGGTGAACGCAGAGCTCATTAAGCACAGCGAACAGATAAGTGTGAAGTGACTAACTCAGAGTGGCTTCAGTGCCCACAGGAGACCAGAGCTGCCTGGGCCTCTGATGTGGCCGCCCTCTCCTTGCCTAGTGGACACGCACTTCTTCCAGATCAAAGTTATGTCTCTCCGGGGCTTCACACATCTCTCAGATTCTGATTCTTGCACTTCTTTCAGATTTTCCCAAGACTAAGGAGGGGTCAGGGCCGTTTGGCCACAGCTCTGCTTCCTGAAGACCTCTGTCGATGGGCACCGATGGGAGAGAAATGTGCCTCCATTTCCGCATGCAGGTGAAGTGATACGTTCTGGCCGTGCCGTCTGACTGGATTTAGCCAACACGGGTCAATCAAGTGGGCGAACTGGCTTTGTTTTTCCCTCCAGTGAGTAGACGTAACGGATGTCCCGTTCTTAGCTGCCAGTGCCGTCCTGCCCTGAGGCAGCTCGAGAGCCGGGGCTCAGGGGACCTGAGGTGGGTGTGCCAGGATGATGATGGAGGCGAGGGAGCAGGGCCCTGGCTCGCCATCCCTGTGCACCAGTGGCCGACGACAAGGAAGCATCTCCATCTGAAGAGATCCCAACTGAAGACCTCAACGTCCGATGCCTCAGAACCTGTGATTTCACTTTCACAAACACTCGCTTTCATGTTTGCTTTGGTCTTTTTAACATTGTCTTGTTTCCCCACAGACAGCTCCCGGGTGTGGACACAAGGGGCCTGGTGGGAAGAGCCTGGCCGGCAGAGGGAACCCAGAAATGACGTCGCAGTGTTCTCTGACACAGAAAGGGCTACAGATACTTCGGGCACTGAGTGCCACGGCACAGGGACGCTCTGCAGGCCGAGCGACCAGCGGCCATGTTTCACGCCCTCCTGCATGAGTGCCAGGATAATCCCAGGTCCCCTGCGGATGTAGAGCCATGTGTTATGATGACATATTTGGGGCTGATTTACTTGGAAAAGGTTTTCATCATCATCATCATCATCATCATCACAACATTGGGAAGTGAGACAAAACAGTCCAGGAATACTTTCCTGTCCCAGTACTTCCGAGAAGCCAGAGGCTCTGGAGGAGCATGTGGTGGGCAGTGGTGGTGACGGGACCCTCTGCTCTGAGTCACTTCTGAGTCGTGCAGGCAGGATCTATGCTCAGCTTTCGGCTGGCGGTCCTGCCTGGGAGGCAGTGACGTCCCAGCCAGGGGCCGGGTTGGCCTTTCCCCGTCAGCCTGTCACCGGGGCTGCTCCCACAGCAGCTGTGGTGGACAAGGTGATTTCTATGTCTTCTTCTAATTTTCCACGAATGCACGTGTGCTGGTGCTACAAGGGCAGACAGGGTCCTTCTCAAAACTCAGAAGCCCAGCCAGTGTTTTCCAAACAGTGAGTCATCACGAGGGTGACCACCCACTCCGATTTGCCCCGGGGCCAGGCCTGGCTTGCATCTGGTATCCTGGAGTGATTATTAATAGCTCCTCCTTTCTCTCTCGAAGGGCCAGGTTTGGCTGACATATGATGCAGTCACCCTATTTATAACCCGTTAGTAGGTTATGTGATCCATTTAGTGGGCAGTGACCAACGTTTGACGAAGAGTAGCAGAGAAAGTGTGGTTTTGTGAATGTTTGTGCTGGGTTGCGGCGTGAAATGGATTTCCAACTGTGCACTTTAATCAAAGGCGTTGGAAGCCCCTTGGCTAGACCAGAGACTCGTGACTCAGCCGTCTCAGAAGCTTTCTGGTAAGAGCTGCACCCACCTCTCACCTCTCCCTTCAGCAAACTCAAGAGACGGACACTCAGCTGTGTTTTCTTCTGAACTTACTGATGCCTTCATCACACGCATCACTGTCTGGAAAGCAATGGTCTCCCAGAACCCTCTTAGTGAAGATTAACCTGCCCATCAGCAAGTACCCCTCTGCACCAGCGGCAGAAGAAACAGCTCTCAGATAGAGAGCGTGTGTCTCAGGATGGCGCCCACACGGCTCCTGTCCTTAAGGTACACAAAGTCCTGTTGATAAACAAGACCAACACACGCCTGAAACATGAACGAGTCGTCGCTGCTAACTCCGAATTCAGGCTGCATGGCCTTTCTAACTCCGAATTCAGGCCGCATGGCCGAGGCTTGAGCAGGACCAAGACGTAGGTGGTGGGAGGCAGGACCTTGGGTGGGGAAGGACAATGGTGCAGGTCCAGGCTGGAGGGAAGGGCAAGCTGGGGGGACGCTGGGCAGGAGGAGCAGGGATGTCCGGTCCCCAAGCGACAGCACTGGTGACACTCACTCTGCTTCTCCCTGACTCCAGGACTCGCACATTCCATTCCCCCCAGGTGGCCGCAGGCGGGGGTTGAGGGCGGTGCTTGCTTCACTCGGCAGGACACCGGATGTGCCAGCAGGTCCAGGGGCTTTCGCCTTGGGGTGGCTTCTGGGCATGAAACCACCTATTTTCAGGGGGAGTGTGGTCCAAGGTTCCATTTATTTCCTGACTGAAAGGCAGAACACCAAAGCCCCTGCCCGAGACTTACACCTTGTCTCAAGATGCAGGATGAAGCCCAGGATCGCGTGTTGTAAAATGTACCAAGTTGAAGTTTTCTTCCCGCTGGTTATCGGCAAAATATCGTGTAAGACCCGCCTATTCTACTACAAGCCATTCTGCTTGGGAGGCTGAACAATATTCAGACAGTGCTGCAGCTTCTATAATCCAAAACGTAGCCCAAAGTTCATTCACTTCTCCCAGCAACCTTGGGAAGGAAGCGGACTGAGTGTTATCGTCATGTTCCCATTACACTAATGAGGAACCTGAACCCCAGGAGGGGAGAAGCCAGTTTAAGGACACAGGGCCCTCAAGCTGCAGAGGTGAGACCGGAGCCCGAGCCCCACGGCGTCATCCGTCTGGGAGAGACCAGTTACCCTTCTGTCCCGATTTTTTTTCTTCAAGAGGAATTAGCTGCTTGAAGGAGCTTGGATGTTGCCACCTCACCCTGATAATGCTAAAAGTCTGAACGACGTGACAAATCAACCACTCGTCATGGATCTGCCCGGGGGGAGGACACAGGACGAAGTGCTGCCCCAGGACTAGACAGACGGTCACGGGGAGTCACTGCCAGGCACAGTCACGAGACTTATGACCCACCGGTTCAGCTGTGGTATTCCAGCGGGCCTGGTGCAGAGGAGGTCGGGCAAATGTGTCTGTGGAACAAAAGGGAGCTGGGACAGAGACCCACATAAGCGGGCACTGAAATGTGACAAAGGAGCAGAGTCGAGTGGAGGAAGGGCAGTCTCTTTGCCGCATGCCACGGGAACGGCTGGACGTCTGCACGCAAAACAGGAACAGACACTCAGATCTCACACCTGCTCAAAAATTAACGCGCATAGATCACAGATTCAAATGTGAAATGCAAAACTGGGAAAGTCCTGGAAGATGTCTGAAAGAATGGAGATGCCCGGGTGTGGTGATCCTTCGGAGCCACAGCACCACAGGCATGGTCCACGGGAGAAAGAGTTGGTACCCTGGGCTTCATTAAAGCTAAACTCCTGCTCTACAAAAGCCCACGTCCGAGGGCAAGAAAGCAGGCACAGGCTGACAAAGGACTGTCACTCCAAACAAAGAACTCCCAAAACTCAACAGGGAGAAACTAAACAACCCCATTTAAACAAAACGGGCCAAACACCTTGACAGACAGCTCACCCAAGGACATGTCTAGATGGCAAGTAAGCTCACGGAGAGACGCTCCACACAAGGGCACCGCCCACGCTCCCCGTGGAGCTGAGACCCACACCCACGGTGCACGGGGTGGCAGGCACGTTCTCTGGCTCAGGCTTACGTCCCATAAACACACGACACCGCAGGCTCGTTCCCTTCTGCTCTGCTTCCCCCCTAATCAGAAAGTGACGAAAACTGCAGTGCTGTGTGTCCTGGCTTGTCCGGGGATTAAATGAGATAGTCCATGTAGAGCTTAGTAACTGCTCTTAGTAAGTGATTTATGTTATGTGGTTTGATTTTATAATGAGAACCATTTTTATAATGAAAGAGACGTTAAAAGTTATTAATGCAATGACGCAAGTCCTTGTTCAGTTGAAGAACTAGTTCTCAAACTTCCTTTGTGCATGTTCTGTGTTCACAGAAAAGGTCAGAACACGCTGGAGAGTGGTCTCCTCTTCCCCATCCAGCCCCGACTGGCACTGCCGTGGAAGGGAGGGGCCAGGCAAGGGCCCCAAGCCAGAGAATCCCTGTGGGAGATTCTGGGTGGTCAGAGGCACAACTGGAGGCTGAACAGAGGGAGTGGGAGAGCCCTGAGCTGTGACTTGGGACCTTCTCCAGTCCTTGATGCCCCACTTTCAGAGTCGAGGAGAGGTGGGCACTGATCCTGTATGCAGATATCAGAGACATCTGGGCAGCAGGGACAGGTCCTCACTCCAGGAGGGAGTTGGGCTCCGAGGTCAGAGGGCATACGAAGGCACATGAGAGCTCAGTGCTGATGACCCAGGAGACGTGTGTGTGACCAGCAGGTGTCTGTCCTGGCATCTCATGCCTTCCTCTCCTCTGTGAGGTCACCGGCTCTTCTGAGGAAGGAGCACACATCTGGAAAATGCCTCTGGAGAGCTCAAATGCCTCATGGAGGAGCGGGTGAAGTCAAAGATTGTCCGATGACGCCTACTCCGAAATAAAGGCTGATCTTCCAGAAAAACTCTGCACTGTTATTTAGTTTGGGGCCTGCGGCAATATTGGAAATGTGATTTTGAAGCTTCTTCACGCATGGCTGTGTGTTGACATTTTAAAGAGGAGAGGCTCGGTGGGGAGGTGGTCGTGTCCCAAGGGGCTGCCACACCACTCAGCATGCAATTCCGCCCTTTACTTTAAGTAACTGCATGGAACATTCCTATGTTGGTGTGGAGGGCTGAGAGGAAAAAACGATTTTCTTTTAAATCCAAATAGGACATTTCTGAGGCAAACGGCCATAGATATTTTGGGGGCATTTTATCCCACTGAGACCTGAAAGTCACTATGAGAAACATCAGACAAACCCCGACAGACAGGCATTTACAACATCATAGGCCTATATGAAAGAGAAAGACTGAGGAATGTTCCAGATTGAAAAACACTGAAGAGTCATGATAGCCCAGTGCAACACATGACCTTGTACTGGGCACTGACTGAAATGGTGCCTTGATGGCAGATAAGATAACATTGAATTTCCTAAATTGGAGAACAGTGTTGAGGTTCTATCAGAGAACATCCTCACTTTAAAAAACCTGCCCTCACGTTTTAAGTGGTAAAAGGCGTGTGTGTGCAACCCGCTATCCGTGGCAACGGGCACGCACCCACAGCTCGCCGGGACACAGCAGAGCAGATGTGGCAAGACGCTGCCTGGAGAATCGGGCTGGCGACGTGTGGGTTCCCCGCACCATTTGAACATGTAGACTACTTCCAGGTCATACCACAGGCTCGACAGAGACAACGGGACCGTCAGGCATCCTCATTGCCCCGACAAAGTCCAGGGTTAAAAAGCAAATGTAACTGAGAAATGATCCGACAAACTTGGCATAAATGTAAGTGTTTTATTTTGTTTTTGGACTAAAATTAGATTTATTTGAATGCAAAAGTAATATATGTTTACTTCTGAGAATGTAGAAAATGGAACAAAGACTTTTGAAAGGAAGAACACGGCTATTACAACGACTCCCCGCTGCCAGGAGTTTCTGTCCTTTGTCAGCTGGGCCTCTGGCTCCCCGAGTGTCCAGCCACGACCTCCTCCAAGTACATCCAAGTGACTGACCATCAGTAGGTGAACTTTGTCAAAACTTCGTCTTTCTTTTGCTGGCTCTTTTTTTTTTTAATATTTTTTTCAACGTTTTATTATTTATTTTTGGGACAGAGAGAGACAGAGCATGAACGGGGGAGGGGCAGAGAGAGAGGGAGACACAGAATCGGAAACAGGCTCCAGGCTCCGAGGCATCAGCCCGGAGCCCGACGCGGGGCTCGAACTCACGGGCCGCGAGATCGTGACCTGGCTGAAGTCGGACGCTTAACCGACTGCGCCAGCCAGGCGCCCCTTTTGCTGGCTCTTTAACGGAGCTCTGTAGTAAGCAGTAAAACAAACACTACTGGTTTCCATCCTTTCTTCAGTTATTCCACTTGGTCCTGACATGTGTACATCAAATGAAGAAACTAGTCGGACCGTCCAGTGAGTAATCTGGCTGTTCCCCAACCAGCCAGAGGACCAGGGCCTTCCCTCCCGCCCCCACCTAAGGGCCTGGCAGGGGCAGCCAGCACCCCAGGCTTGCAGACTCCCAGATGCCTGAGCCCCAAATGCCTGTCCCCCCAGGGCAGGCTGCTCACAGACAAGCCCAGTGAAAAGGGAGCATCGGGGAGGTCAGACCTTCCCAGGAGCACCGTTCCGGGCCGAGACCAGCCTGGTGCCGCCCACCCTTCTACCAGCGCTTCAGCCCAGCTCCGTGGACACACCCCATCCCCGCCACTGTTCTACGAGAAACAGAGGCCTCCGCTCATCAAGGCAGGGCCCCGGGCTCGTGACCTAGCCTTCCCAACCCTGTGAGACTCCCTGGGTCTCCTTCCCAATGACAGGTTTTCTTTATATCCCTTCTTAACTTCTCATCCTGTTTCTCCTTTGGCCTGGGAAAGACTCATTTCTTTATTGGGCAAGCACTACACATTATTGTTACAGGTTCAGTTAGAACTAGAATAAAGATAGCTAATAACTGTGTCTGTCCCATGAATCTTGTGAATCACGTTTCTGCTCATGGTCAGATTTCTGCCTGGACCTGGGCAGCGGTCTCACGCGAGCTCAGGCTCCTCCCCGTGGGCAGCGGGGTGTTGTGTGCTCTGGCTATGGCATTCTAACCTGGTCCTCCTGCCCCGCGGCCCCTCTGGGTCCTGTCTGAATCTCTGAGCCCGGTCTTCCCAGCGCCGGCCTCGCTGTCCAGGATCCCAGTGTCACCCACTGCTGACGAGCGGTCCACCTCAGCTGGACTCACAGTGGGAAGCTCCCTCCTGCCATCTGATGTGAACCGAGGCAGACACAGCCCTTGGAGCTGGTTCAGAAGCTGAATTAAACGGCCAACTGTAAGGGAAGCAAACACCGGGTGTAGGTGCCCCAGATCTTGGTCAGGTGGCACCCCAAGTCTGCCACCTGGAGGTGCACACTTTGCCGTGTTGGCCCCAGCTCTGGCTCCCTGTCCAGTGGACAGCTGCTCAGCACACCCCCGAGAGACTCCCCCCAAGCAGTGGGCTAGCAGCGTGCTCCTACAGGTCCTTCCGAGGACCAAGTGAAAGGCCCAGTGCAGCTGACCTGGGAGCACCACAGACACCCGAGTGGCCGTGACCCTTGTTGTTGGGTGGGAAACCTCAGGGAGGCCACACTGGCGGTTAGGCAGAAAGAGTTACTGGTGTGTCTGAAAGCTGAGAGGAGAGTGCAACAATATTTTTAGGAATATGGCATAATATGGAAGAAATGTGTCCACTTGATGCATGGGAGGCTGAGATGCCAGACAGTTCTCTTGGCTAAATTTAGCTGAAGTGCTCTTTATTGAAGAACTATGTTAGCAAATATATAACACAGGAGACACATGGAGTACACTGCTTTGGGTGTCCACTGCTCAAAGGACGCCAGTGTGTTGCTAGGGCTGCTGTCCTTTGGCGGGATGGCCTGCACAGCTGGAGGGCAGAGTCCTGCGTGGTGACTAAAGCCCCGGGTCAGCTGCAGCCCTGGGTCCTTCAAGATTCATCAGGAAGACTCCTGATACTCAGGGAAAGGAGGTACCCTGGCCCCAGAGACTTGTGGGTGCTAATTTCTAGGTGTTTCCATGTTTCATCAGCTCTCAGCAGTCCTGGGAGATCGGAGAGGTACAGACAATGGGCAGCAGGAAGACACTAACGCAGGGAGCCTGGCTGAAGCAGTGTCCCCAACCTGGGGCCTCAAGACAGCCTTCGCCACAGGAAAAAAGCCAAGAGATTGGGATCTGGACAATGTGCTGTGGCAGGGAGCTGCCCTGGTCAGGAGAGCCCCAGGGTGCGGGATGGCCCGGAGGGTTGGATGACCAGACACATGACTCCAGGTGCAATGACGCTTACTGGAAGTCCCGCCTGAGGCTGAGAACGTGATGCCAGGACAGGAGACCCTCAGCTCCCATGGGTGCGGAACCCATGTGCCCCCCATGGGGGGCAGCTGAGAGGGTCCTGTGGTCTATACCTGACCCACCTTTCCCTATAACATTCCACGGGCTGTGGCATGGGAAAGGACACAGGGCAGCTGCTGGTGTGACCCCTGTGGGTCCCTGGGGGTGCTCCTTAAATCCCGTAATGCGATGAAGCCCTCTATGCAAAGACCCAAAGATAAAAGGCCCAAGAGGAAAATGCTCCTACGCCAAGGCACACACCCGAAGGTGGTTCTGGTGGGAGGGGGACATAGACTAGGAAGACTGCCATATGGAAACCAGGGACCTGGTGACAGAGGGAGTCTGAGCCAAGCCTGGCCAGCTTCATGATTTCACTGTGAAGACCAGAAAACCGAGGCCCAGACCATTGCCAAACCCCTCGTGACTCGTGGGCCCCCTTGGTCCAAAGTGAGAAGCAGCTCCAGCAGCATCGTTCCTGCCATTGTCTGAGAGGGTCTTTGACACTTTTTTCTTCCATGTCTTCGGACCCTCCGGGGTCTTTGGACACTCTCTTTCTCCATGGGACTCCCCCTTCCCGACTTCATTTTATTTGGTGATTCCTTTGCCATTGCAGACAAGTCTGTGGCTTTGGTGGAGGCTAACTTTTTTCTTGAACTTAATTAATTTTGAAGTCAACAAAGATTGCACACACAACACCCAGAACAGAGCTGCTGTGTGAGAGCAGGAAATCCAGTCAGAATCATAAAACCGGGAGGAGACTGAGCCACTGATGAGCCGAGGAGTGACATCAGAAGTGGACTTCATGAGGCTCAGTGCAAGGCTGTCCCCCGGCCCCCCAGTGCCCGAGGAGGCCCAGCTGGGCTCTGACCCACCAGGCCCTCTGTGCCGCTGCCACGCCACATGCTTTCCATCTTTGACAGGATTCCTTAAACAAGCAAGTATTCAAGGTATTTGAACAGCGGAAACTGCAATCAGGGAGAAAAATTATTCACTGTGGTTTTGTGCCATCATTTTCTCCTCTTGTACACGTTAAAATATTTTGACTTTCTAATCCATTAGTAGGGAATATGCGTTCATGATATTTGTAGAATCTCCAAAATGTTTAATTAAGAAGAAAAATAGCTTTTCAAACTGGATGGAAAAGCATCAGAAAAGTAGGGATGCTCTGTGCTTCATGCAGGCAGGATTCAGTTCCAGGCTTTTCCAAGGACCAAGCGGACCCAGAAGAGTTTTCCATCAGTTTCCCTGGGAAGTGTGACCCGAGGGAAATGTAGAGAAGGAGGAGCTGCCGGCTTTGAGTTGGGAAGTTGCTAGTATTGCCTCGGATGTCAGTTAGTTCCCAGCTCCTGCCCACCCGCGACTCCAGTACAACCAGGGTGGGTTCATGGTAACTGAGGACAGACTCAGAAACTTGTGGTTCCCAAGAAATGCTTGTTTGCCGAATGGATGAATGAGGACGGGCCCATCCTCTTACAGGGACCTACACCTGGCTCTGAATAAATGCTGCTCGGGATGTCTTGGGACATTCTGCTTCCACCCCACACAGGAGTCTGGGATGCCTGCACACAGTGGAACGAGAGGTGTGGGTGGTCGAACTTGGGTGTCAGAGCCCCCACCCCCCCTGGCCACAGAGATCCAAGACTTTCCTGGTCGCTGGGACCTGTTGTCTCGCCCCTGAAATGGGCTGACAGCCGTCCACCAGGGTCACCTGGGAGGGAGGTGACACGTGACAGTGCTCCTGGAGCCCTGCTCATCGTGAAGTGGGGCAGTCTCCGTTCCTGGTCAGAATTCAGGGTCTGCAGAACAGGCCCTGTGAACTCTTCTTGCTACAGAAACCATCCTGACACTGGGGGTAAATTCTGTACCAGTTCAAGTTTTATTCTTAGAAAGCCAACAAGACCGTCTCCCGGGTTGGTCATATTAAATAGCTAAACAGCAGTTGGAGACTAGTCTGGAACCGGAAATCCACACGTATCTGCCTGTGAAAACATGTTCTCGATTTAGATCCAACATGAACAGGTCAGCGACTTAGGACTACGCTCTATCAGCAGCCAGGAACATGGCACCAGTCCCCCCATCTTCCAGCTGGGGCAGCTTAAGCCAAATGGCTGCCACAGCTGTCGGCCACCATGTTCAG
This sequence comes from Prionailurus viverrinus, assembly GCF_022837055.1. Taxonomy (NCBI): domain Eukaryota; kingdom Metazoa; phylum Chordata; class Mammalia; order Carnivora; family Felidae; genus Prionailurus; species Prionailurus viverrinus. The sequence continues at coordinate 169,707,362 of NC_062562.1, forward strand.
GGCTTTCTAGCACCTCACGTTTCCTGCCCGACAGGGAACTCATGAGAGGCCGACATCTCACTGGGACTTCTTGCAAAATCCAGTAAATATAAAAAGAACGATATGAAATATGTCCAAGGCTGAGCATCACTCTGGCGTGTAGCACAGCCCCCCACAACGTGCAAAGTCCGAGGTGATTAGACCCCAGGATGCGCACGGCGGCTCTTACCTGGAGGCAGAGGACAGATGGGAAGCAGGCGAGAAGGAAGAACTGACAGGGTGTTCTGTGGCGTTAAGTTCGGAATACGTGGGGTGCCTGGGCGGCTCAGGTGGTTGAGCATCTGACTTGATTTCGGCTCAGGTCATGATCTCACGGTTTGTGGGTTAGAGCCCCACATAGAGCTCTGTGCTGACAGCGTGGAGCCTGTTTGGGATTCCTTCTCTCTCTCTCTCTCTCTCTCTCCCTCTCTCTCTCTCCCCTCCTCCCCCGCTTGCTCTCTCTCAGAATAAATAAACTTAAATTTTTTCTGAATACGTTACATTTTAGGGACGTCCTGAGATGCTCTGTGTCCACCCTCTCTGTTCACAAGCCCGGCTGAGGGTGGAAACCACTGCTTGCATGTCTTGGCACATGCGGGACGGAGTGCACTGGTGCAGTTCCCTGTGTCTTGGGTGCACACAGGTCACCAAGCGGCTCCTGCTGGCCAGAGAGAACACAGGTGCCACAAGGCATGCCAAGGGGGAGTGAAATACATTTGACGCAAAAAGTCAAATTTCAGTGATTGTGCACAAGAGAAACAGAGCTGGGGCCTCTGACCGTGTCCTGTTTTCTCTGAGCTTCAGGTTTTTTTCTGGAAGGTGGTCTGTCATGAAGACTAGATAAGAGGTGGGGGAAATTTGGGCAGGTTAGTCATAGCACACAAACTTTCAGTTATAGGATGAATGAGTTCTGTGTCTCACCAAAAAAGAAGGTAAATATGTGAGGTGATGGATAATTAGCTCGATTGAGGTATTCATTTTACAATGTATATGTACATATACACATCAAAACATCACACGTACCGTGTACAGACATGCCTTGGGGATACAGTGGGTTTAGTTCCAGACCACCACAGTAAAGCAAATACTGCAATAAAGGGAGTCAAATGAGTTGTCCGGTCTCCCAGTGCTTATAAAAGTTATGTTTACACCACAGTGTAGTTTCTTAAATGTACAACTGCATTATGTCCAAGGAAATAATGCACATACCTCAGTTAAAACATACTTTACTGTTAAAAAATGTTAATCATCATCTGAGCTTTCAGTGAGTCCTAATCACTGATCACAGATCACCATAACAAATACAATAATAATGAAAAGGCTTGAAATATTGTCAGAATTAGCAAAATGTGACACAGAGGGACGACGTAAGCAAACGGTGCTGGAAAAATGGCCCCCAGAGACTTACTCGACACAGGTTTGCCACCGCCTTCAACTTGTGAAAGCACAGTATCCGCCACGTGCAGCAAAACGAGGTGCGCCCGGACCTTAAGTATGCACGGTGTTTGTCACTAACACCTCAATGGGAAAAGACCGCGTGAGACAGTACTGGTAACTGACCCGGCTCCCAGTACGGCTCAACAGTGTCCACTCTTCTAGCACTCCTCCCTCACTGACTACTGGCCCGGTGTCCAATTAGTGAGAAATCGGCTAAAATGGAAGCTACTTCCTCTTCTAGAATTTAATGATTTGGTGGGGAAGACTGGCTTTTAACCATAAACCTTAGTGAGGAGAGCAAAGACAGCCCCTCTATAAAAAAGGGGCGTGAAAGCTGATCCCGCAGGAAATCGTATCTGACGGTGACATCAGTACCAGTCTCACCAGCGGCCGGATGGCAGGGCCCAGAGTTGGCGGGAGGTGCACGAGGAGCTAGGTAGGCCCTCAGGCTCTTTCAAAGGGCCTCAAGTATGTTCCTACACAGCAGACGTCTGCGGAAACACAGCACGACTTCAGGGTAAGGAGGCGTTCACCTGTCCGTATGGCGTCAGGGGTGAGTGAATGTAGCCCAAGGGGCAGGACAGCGATCTGGTTTCCTGGTGGTACACAGAGTAAGACTACAGTGGTACAACGTTGCAGAGTGAGTGTTCCGGAAAGAACAGCGACGCCAGCCCTGGGGCTGTGGGCTGAGCCCACAGACAGGACCCCGAGCAGAGTTGAGCGGACTTGATTTGACACATCATTTAAGTGATCGCATTCTCAGAAAGGGGTCATCTTGAGCACACCGCCACGGCCCCCGTACACCATGCCGGCCCCCAGCGCAGCCCCCAGCGCGACTTGGGCACTTGGCCACAGACATGTTCCCTCTCGGTTTGCAAACACCCTCTATGCCCAGTTCCGTCCCCTGCTGCTGGCTCGGGGTCACAAAACTACCGCGGGGCTGCTTGACAGCCCACGTTGTGGCAAAGCCTCAAACTCATCGGGGGAACGGATGCTCGTTAAAGCTCACTTCAGGCGGGCAGTGCCGCTCAGACACACTGAAGGTAGGCGAAGAGAGCCAGGCTTTCCGCCTCCACAACGGCAGAAGAAGAAATGACTCCAAGTGCCTGGCGCAGAACTGAAATAGGGCCGTTAAGAAGTAGAGGAAAGGAAACCTGCACAATTCTCGCAAGGTAGCAAATGGACGCTGTTTCGTGTGCACTTCTGGAAAAGGGGCTGAAATGTGCAGGGAACCATGCAGGGGCCCTTACCTTGCTCTCGTCCTCAGGGTCATTATAGCCACATGCGTCTATGAAATCTGGAAACATCTCTGACCACCCATCACTTGTGCAGTTTTTGCTTATGTTTCCTAGAAGGTAAAGTTCAGGTGTCAGGTCTGTGGGTCCACGACAGCGGCCTTAGCAGCGACAGCGTAGGCAGTGCTTGGAGGTATGTGCATTCACCTGCCCGGGCTTCCCACCCATGAAACCTGGGTTGTGCAGGGCCTCGGTGGCTCAAGGGAGAGCTTCTGTGTCGCGAAGCACAGTGGTGGTGCCCGTAGCTATGCCGGTGATGGCTGCAATGTCTGGTGTTATCATCACGGAGCACAGTGGACAACTTGTGTTCTGCCCAGTGACGGACCATTCCAGAGCCCGCTATCCCAGTCCACCCTCACTCCGCTGCCCCGGGCACAGTGACCAGGGAGCACGGGCAGGCACCACTGACCACTGATGTTGGAGGAAGAGACTGTGGGTGTAAGATTTAAATCACATAAGGTAAAGGCAGTTTTGATCTTACAGTACCATTTTTTTGCTCCTAATTAATGTAAACGTGTATGTTAAACTCAGGGATGCAATGTTCCCTCAGGCTACTGAAATGAAAGTGTCCTCAGCAGGTGACCGCAGTCATTGAGTGGTGATGAGTGAAATCAGGGCTGGGCACTGGTGGCCTGTGATGGGGGCAGGCGGGGCTGGGGCTCACTGGGTGGGCTTTGGGAGGCTGGAGCCCGGGAGGCCCTTCCTGCCTTGGTGATCCCTACCAGCAGCTGACCCCCCAGAGGGTCCTCTGTGACTCACAGCCCCAGCAAATCTTTCCACTCACACGAGCCAAGACTGTAAGGCAGACTTGGTGGGCATGACTGCTCCCGTTTCACCTGAGAAATGAGATTCTGAGGGTTCCGTCACCCGCCCGAGGTTCTGTAACGACTGAGCCGCAGAGATAGGTTTTCGAACTCAAAAACTCCTTACTTTGTCAACCCCAGGGCAGCCTACGTGTTCACCCGCTTTGATCTATTAATCAGACAAAATCGAAAGCAAAGCGCGTTCACATGGAGGTGATAATATGTGTAAGCGATTCCTGGCATGCCGTGTGGAGGCAGGTGGGAGGGCCCAGACCCTGACCTGCTGGCAAGTGGGGAGGGGGTCTCAGCAAAGCCCCCGGCAGCATCACCTGGGCTCATGCTGCCCGGTCGCTCTCCAACACCACCGTTCCGTGCATTTTTCTGACTCCAGGCCCCCAACCCTCCTCCTGCTCCAGCTCCAGAGGGTGTCCCAGGGGAGTCTGGGGGCAGCTGGAGGGCAGGGACCATAGTAGGGAGTGGAGGCAAGACAGAGTCCTGAGAGATGACGCCCCACTGACCTATTTTATAGATAGGGAGACAGGCCCACAGGAGACAAAGATCTGCCCAGAGTCAGGAATCAGAACAGCAGTGGGAGTGGCTGTGGCTGCATGTGGCTCGCTGAGCTCCTGCTGTATGCCAGGCTTGGTGCCCAGGCCCCCATTTAACCCTGAGACTACATGGGGGCCCTTTAGTGGTCCTACGTCACAGGTGGGGGACCTGAGCCGACAGGTGAGGGGCCCTGTTCCAATCCCAGGCAGTGGTCTCCTCGTCTGCACAGCACACCTGCTGTCTGGCCCTCATTGCCCAGCTCTTGGGACCTGTGCCTGAGCTCTGCGGATGCGGCCAGGAGTGGGCACTGAGCCAGTCATTCCTCATTAATACACAGCAAACACTAAAGAAGACACTGAAATGTCAAGATCCCACACAGGTTCTCCATTTTGCCTGGAAGACACCTGGAGGCAGAGGCAGAAGGCATGCTTCCAGGAAATGCTTGAGGCAGCAATGTGTAGAGAAGGGCCTGGGAGGTGGGAGGGGGCCTGGAGGGGGGTGAGCGAGGGGCCGGGAGGTGGGAGGGAGACCTGGGAGGTGAGAGAGGGGCCAGGAGGTGGGAGGGGGCCTGGGGGGGTAAGCGAGGGGCCAGGAGGTGGGAGGGGGCCTGGGGGGGTGAGTGAGGGGCTGGGAGGTGGGAGGGGGCCTGGGGGGGTAAGCGAGGGGCCGGGAGGTGGGAGGAGGCCTGGGGGGGTGAGTGAGGGGCTGGGAGGTGAGAGAGAGACCAGGGAGGTGAGAGAGGGGTCCGGAGGTGGGAGGGAGCCTAGGGAGGTGAGCGAGGGGCTGGGAGGTGGGAGGAGGCCTGGGGGGGTGAGTGAGGGGCTGGGAGGTAGGAGGAGGCCTGGGGGGGTGAGCGAGGGGCCGGGAGGTGGGAGGGGGCCTGGGGGGGGGTGAGTGAGGGGCTGGGAGGTGGGAGGGGGCCTGGGGGGGTGAGTGAGGGGCTGGGAGGTGGGAGGGGGCCTGGGGAGGTGAGTGAGGGGCTGGGAGGTGGGAGGGGGCCTGGGGAGAAGAGAGAAAGTCCAGGGAGGTAAGAGAAAGTCCAGGGAGGTAAGAGTGGGAACATATAGGAAAAGAGGGGAAGCCACAGCTTTATGACTCAGGAGCTTGGACCTCCTTCTCCCTCCTCTGTGAGTGGACCTCTTCCCCACCCTGACTCTGTGGGGACCATCTGCTCGGTGGGAACCCCCACCACTTTGTGAGGACCTCCCAGTCTTTGTGAACTCTTCCTGCTGTAGCCCCAAGTTTAGCAGCCATGCCTGGCGCCCTCAGCAGAGCGGTAACAAGTGTCGCTCTCGCGTGCTCCCCAAAGCTGATTATAAGCTCACTGGGTGTAAGTCTGTGAGGGTCCTTGGTCGTCTGCAGAGGCAGGGAGGGTGAGTTTGCCTGCACGGGGAGCACTGTGCCTATTGGGGCGTGGGGGTCCCTGCCCTCCAGACGACCCAGTCTGATGTGAGAGCAGCTCCCAATTGTGAGCTCTGTGTTGCAGGCACTGCGTTAGGCTCCACAGCCCTCAGGGTAAGGTCTGACCACAACCCCAAGGCCTAGCTAGTTTCGGGACTCACTCTTGTCCCCCCGGGACAAGTCGGCAGAGCCAGAACTCAGAGCCAGGCTGCTTGGCTGCAGGGCCTGTGCTCTGGACCATTTTGTTGTCCATCTGTTTGGGCTTTCCCTCCGATGCAGTCACACCCACTGTCTCCCTGCCCTGGAGAAGCGCTAAGTGAGCAGGAACCACCATGCCCTAAGGGGTCAACTCTTCAGAACAAACCTTAGTCTACGAGCCTGCCTGCCTCCTTCACTTGATGGTTTGCCGCTGTCCCTTTTAAAGATTCATCCTCGGTGCTAAACTGAGTCCCCACAGCTTTCCTGTCACTCTGCTGGCCTGTGGGAGTGGATTTGCACCCCATATCCTAGCACAGCTCAGAGGGGCCTCCCACGGACCCTGGAGCTCATGCAGCATGAGGACAGCAGACAGCAAGCTGCTGGTTGCCATGACATCATCTAGAGAGCCCACCCAATTTCCCGCTACTGGAGGTAGGAGAGCTCAGAAGAGAAAACAATTTTCATGAAAGCACAGATCTGTCCCTTGAGCATCTGGGTCTATGGGCCGAAACAGTCACAAGTCACTCTATGATCTGGCTCTCCCCACAGGTCACTGTGGGAGCAACTATCACATTCTAAGTGCTTTCTGCTAACTGGGAAGTAACATACAGATTCAAGCCCTACTGGTTCTTAACTGTATTTCAAGACCACACTTTATCCCTGCCAAACTTCCTATTTGGGGCCTCCGCCCATTGCCATCCAATGCCTGTCGGCCCCAGCCCCAGCCCTACTCAGCCCCCAGCTCCGGATTATGTTCACGTTTCTCTAAGGCCCACACTCTGTCCAACACTCCTGGAGACTGCACTCCATGTGGACCACAATTTGTCGACAGTCTGTGTAAGTGCCTCATGATTCACATGTTTTGTGACCAGTTAAATAAGGGGATGCATATACTTTTCAGATCACCTAGCTGTTTTATACAGACTCAGGAGAATTCCCTAGTAGTAGAGATCTCCCCACAGCAGCAAGGCAGTGTCATGCTCCCTGTTTGGATAAAAAAAAGAGCATCAAGCATTTAACCCAAGGCAGACACGGAGTCTTCATTCTCCATAGCAGCACAATGACTCATAGCAGAGCCAGATTCTAGCCTGACCTGGGCTGGGTGCCCCAGGTGGCTCCCCTCTGGCAGAGGTTTAGGTGCTCACAACAGGTGGCCCATTCTAGCCTGACCTGGGCTGGGTGCCCCAGGTGGCTCCCCTCTGGCAGAGGTTAGGCGCTCACAACAGGTGGCCCAGAATCAGAGCTCTTGTGCTCTCCAGTGTGCAACCCCCGGCTGCCCCCTGGAGGCATTTAGAACCTACCATCTATTAGGGGAAGCCTAAGTCTATGCCAATTCATTTGAGATTTCTGGGAGAATATTTATAGTCCAAATCATTCAGTACAAATGTTATTGACTAGATAGGATATTTTTTAGAGTTTAGATTTTCTAAAATAATTTAGTTTTTCTGACTTGAAGATGACCAATGTTGCTTATGCAGGTATGACCCCAAGTCCCCTCAAACTCCTTCACTGACTAACTCAGGAAGAGTCTCACCTTGCAAGTCACAGGGATAAAAGGAAACCTTTCTTTTCCTCCATCCCAACCTGTGCCACAAATTTCTGCTTGAAGTGTTTCAACAATTCTACTTCTCAAGAGTTTTTACCCTGTAACGCTTGCTCAAGATGAAAATAAATTCTCTACAGTGCTTGAAAGTATCCTGCCTTTCTGATTTCCAGATGTATCTCCTCTTTTCTATTCTTCCGGATAGATTTCTTCATGTTATAAAAGTCTGGATCCTTTACAAGAGAAAACAAAAACCACAGCACAGCACAGCACAGCACAGCACAACCACCTTCCTGGGAACAAGCCAAGAGATGTTGTGGCAGCGTGCGGAGAGCAAAGGCGCAGGACCGGTGGCACCCCAGCCCTGCCAGCCCCTCCGGACCCTGGAGACAGAGAGACAGCGGGTCTTCTGACCACATGGAGCCGGTTCAGAAAGTGGGAGCTGGGAGCTGAGCTCGGTCCAATGAGCAAGATGTTTCCTGTGGACGAGAGACTGCTTCTGGGCTCGAGGAAAGCCTGGCCACTGTCCCTGAGCATCAGGGCGCCTCAAAGCATCTGGAGGACGCTCTCTGATGGCTCACGGACACCCACGAGTGGCAGGGAGGCACAGGACTGCACGGATGTTTTCCTCGGCGCCTGAAGCCAGTGGCTCCTCGTCTGCATTGCCGTCCGCCCCCTTTGGGGCGCTCCCGTATCAGGCTCACTCGTCCATGCTTGTCTCGGGCCTGCTCTCCCCTGCTGTTTCCCTTGAGGTGGCTGACCTGGCAAGAAGCTTCTCATCCTCCTGCTCCTCAAACCAGCTCAGTAGATGATGGCACAGCTGTTCCCTGACTCAATAAAGGAAGCCAAGGAGCCTGCTTCTTGCTGCCTTCCATGGAGAAGCCAGCCCATAGCCTCTGCGGGGGTTTAGACACAACGCTGACAGACGGTACCTGGTTTGCTGTAAAAATTGCTGAACACTGTAGGACAGGGTACTGTGACAGTCTCGCCTACGTCCGCAGGGCGCCAGCACGTAATGTTGTCCCAGACGCCAGTGCAGGCTAGGAGGAGAGAGACAGTGTAAGAAGGACTAACCAGTGCAACGGAAGCATACGCGAGGCTGCTTGGGGGATGCCTAGGTCAGCAGGAGCACATCTGTTCAAAGGCTTTGCAAGTAGATAGTCCCTTACTTAGGTAACTATCTTGCAAATTACCTTTTTGTGAAACAAGTTTGCACCAACAGAATTGCTGAGAATATAGTTAACATCTGTGTTCGTTTTAATCAGGTTTGGAGAAATAACCAGATGTGTGGTAGAAAGTATTTGAGTAATCCAATGTGCAATGTGCACTGATGAACTTTAATAGAATCGTTACTTCTCTCCTGCTGAGGTGCTTCCCCCAGTGGTATAATATGGGTACTCTTGAAGGCTTAGGGTCCCCTGGATGAAGGCGTACTTCTGCTTTTAGGGAATCTGACTTCAAGGATAATTTGCACATTTAAATATTTGATAAGATTTACTTGATTTAAAAAAATTTTTTTAACGTTTATTATTTTTGAGACAGAGGGAGACAGAGCATGAATGGGGGAGGGTCAGAGAGAGAGGGAGACACAGAATCTGAAACAGGCTCCAGGCTCTGAGCTGTCAGCACAGAGCCCGACACGGGGCTCGAACTCATGAACCTTGAGATCATGACCTGAGCCGAAGTTGGACGCTTCACTGACTGAGCCACCCAGGTGCCCCAAGATTTACTTGATTTTAATAGTCAAGATGACATCTATGTGATGAAATCTTAGGTTACCCTCATGCAGTTATCAAATAACCTAATTTGTATAATGTTATGGCTTAAGCCATTCTCCAGATCTCTTACAGGGTCTTAGCAACCACCACACCCTGTGCAAGGATACAAACGTGCCAATCATCCAAGGTGAAAGGCAATGACCTCTCAACGTCACACAAACCATGACAATCCACATTTGAACCCAAGGCTTTTTACTACAAGTCCCAGGTACTGATACTGTATTAACTTCAATATTGGAGGTGCTAGCCTAGGTAAAAACAAACAAACAACAGTTCTGACATGCCATCCAGTCCTGCACAGGAACTGTACAAAAACACCAATGAAGTATTTACATTCTTGGTTCAAACACAGGAGTGTTTTAGCTCAAGAATGCAGATGCCTCTGATAAGTTGGGTATAAATCAAGTTTTGCAGATAAAAATACTTTCTAGAAGTTTTTAAAATAAAAATGGGGCGCCTGGGTGGCTCAGTCGGTTGAGCATCCTACTTCAGCTCAGGTCATGATCTCACTCCTCTGTGAGTTTGAGGCCCGCGTCGGGCTCTGTGCTGACAGCATGGAGCCTGCTTGGGATTCTGTCTCTCCCTCTCTCTCTGCCCCTCCCCTGCTCATGATCTGTCTCTCTCTGTCTCAAAAATAAGTAAAGACATTAAAAAAATTTTTTTTAATTTTAAAAAATAAAATAAAAATGAAAATACATTCATTCTAAAAATTTAATTAGATACCAATGATTAAATGAGTAATACATTCATACTATATTAATGTCCTTACACATGTGAGGAAAATATTGTTCTTAAAGAAATATTCAGAATAAGTCATCAAGTACAAATGAGTCACTAGCTACTCCACGTTGTGCCTGGGCTGAACAGACCAGGGCAGGGAGTGGCCCTGCAGTGACACCACCCATGACACCTCCGGACGCCGGCACAGGAGAGCAGGAGCTTGCTGAGCCTTGGATGAGGCAGGTCAGGGCCGGGGTTCCCAACAGAGCTCCAACGAGGGGGAAGTGAAGGTGTCCAGGTCTCCAGGGAAACACAGCAGTGGCCGAGCCTCTCCACCGTCGGGAAAGCAGTGTGTTCTGACCATTGGTCAGACCACTGGCCGTTGGTCATTGTGAAGGTTCAACCGTCCTCACCACAGAAATGACAAATTTCTGCTTAAATAATGAAATCTTAATGGAGACATATTAAATCCACGGGTTCATTTCAGTCACTTTTCCCATTATAGTAAGATTTGAGTTAAGTACCTAGAGTCTGATGGGTCAATCCCTTGCCTTCGCTGGCAAGCCGTCCCTTTATTTGTGCATTTACTGGACCCACGTGTAGCGGGCAGTGCAGGGCTCAGAGGCTGTGGTGGCCTTCCCACCTACAGTGAGCGGGGAGAGCCGTCTGCCCGGCCCTGGGGCCGGGGCGCAGGAGGATGGCAGGCTGGTGATGAGGCATCCACACCTGTGGGGAGTCTGAGGGCCGGAGACCGCCAGTGACGCGTCCATGGCTTCTCTCTCCTGCTTCCCAATCTCACAGCAATGACACCCACAAGTGTGAAGGGGCTGCACCCAGAGATGTCGATAAACTTTGAAGATCAAAAGCATACATGTGCTAAGTAATGAGGCAGCACCCACAGCAGGGCGAGAAGCAAGAGGAAGGCGGTGTTTGCGCCTTGGAGGGGCCCCGGACGCAGGACGCCGGGCGCGGGGTGACTGAATTCGAGAGGATCACGTCAAGTGTGACTTCTGAGCATTGAGACTTCCATCCTTCCTTCCCCCATCAGTTGTTTGTGGAGGCTGACTTTTGCTACCTAACTGGAACAGGACCACGGGAGGCCCCAGACCAGCCAGGCCAACTGGGGCAGGAGGGTGGGGGGCCCAGGAGGAGAGGGCTCTAAGGAAGAAATGGCACTTTATGATAACCTCACGTTATCCAATAGTCTTGAGAGTATTTTGTTGTTCTGGTACAAAGTTTGATGCCTAATTACCAATAGATACATAGAAAATGAAGGAATAGAAAAGCCAGGCACTTATTGTTCCAGGAAAAGCATAAAGTTAGACAAGAAAGGAAATGTTGACTGTTACGTGGTCAGCTGTGATCATAATAATGCAAACCGACAATTGCGACGTGACCACTGGAGGACAGATTGGAGGAGGGACGGAAGTGTGACAGGCGGGGCCATTCCCAATAAAAGAACAGTATGAACGAAGACATTACATTTGGGAGCAGAGACTAGTCTGAACAATGATGAGCAGTGTGGATTGTCTAAGACACAGCGGCCAGGGGAGGCAGTCAGTCAGGCCTGCACGGGGAGCTTACTGTTGTCATGCACTCGTAGTGGCCCTTGGTATTTAAGATGATGACGAAAAAGTCGAGTCCCTCTGAAAGGAGGAAAAGCCTGTGCATATCAAATAGACTCTGAAAGGTTACCCGACAGAAGTTAGCAACCATTCCTGATGGTCAAAAACTCCAAATAAGAAAATAATATAGGACACTTTAATAGGACAAAGACCGCTTGTTTAAATTAGAAAGTACTATTAGAGATGGTTAAACACAGTGTGCAAGCAAAGTCAGGAACCTGGCTGGAAACTTGCTATCACCATTGTTATTTAACAAAAGCCAGCAGTTTTCGCTAAAACAATAATTAAAAGAAAATGAACCCAGAGGGTACATTGCTATAAAACTGAGAAGTCCCAGAGCTGCACTTTCCAGTATGGCAACCCCTTGCCACGTGTGACCATTTAAATTTAAATCTAAATTAGTCAAGACTAAATACAATAAAAATTCAGTTCCTCAGTCGCAGTAGCTGATTTCAAACTGGAGCTCAGCGGCCAGGCGCGGTTTGTGGCTGTGACATCACAGCTCAGGTGGAAAACACGGCTGTCTTCACAGAAGTTCTCTCGGAGCTCTAGTTAAAGGAAGCCACCAAACCCTAAAAGCCACTCTTCCAAACTATCAAGAAGCTTAAAGCGAAGAGAGAAAATGGAGCCCGTCATTGCTGTATCTGTACTCTAGTGCTGAAGGTAAGCCAGTCCGGACAGGTGAGACTGTCTCCCTGTGGTGGTCTATCAGCCAAGAGTGCCCACGCACATTATCTGAAATATTCTATGAAGAAATATGTGAGACTTTTTGGTAAAAAAATGTATTTTCCACTTATCACACAAATATTTTCTGTCTTTCAAAACCACCAAAGAGATGTGGAAGAAGCCCTCTCATTTAAGTGATGGTTAGTAGCTTGCTGAACTGAAAAGCTAGGGAAAAAAACACCTAAAACACAGGGGTGCCGGGTGACTCAGTCGATTAAGCCTCCGACTTTGGTTCAGGTCACGATCTTGAGGTTTGGGAGTTTGAGCCCCACTTCGGGCTCTGTGCTGACATCTCAGAGCCTGGAGCCTGCTTCGGATTCTGTGTCTCCCTCTCCCTCTGCCCCTTCCCTGCTAGCGCTCTGTCTCTCTCTGTCCCTCAAAGATAAATAAGCTTTAATAAAGAAAAAATAAAACGCAAAAGTGTATGTTTACTACTTACACTTGGAACATATAGCCAAAGCCTTTCCTTTGAGCATGGGCCTGCCTACTGGGCTTTGCAGAGTCTCTCCTGAGTACACATACCCTGAAGTCTGTCTAGGATTCCCACTTTGAAAGTCTGGGCATGGGCCGACAGACTCCTTCCAGACTAGATTTCCAAAGCTGACCCCAGCTGTCATTCTCACCTCCAACTCTACCACTGTTCCGGCACCTTGCTTTTCCTAGTCTTCCCAGAGCGCACACGCTAGTTTTCTCAGAGACAAGGGCTTCCGTGGCTCTCCATCAGCTTGCATGCTATTTCATGGAGCAGTAGGGTGAGTGACAGCTTTAGGGGGCACTTGTATGTTGCACAGTGTCCCAGAGGCTGCAGGGGGGTGACAGGTGGGCAGGGAGAGCCCTCGCCAGGAGCCTGGCCAAGTTGCCTGGGGCGAACCTGCCAATTTCAAGGGAAGAGCAAGTACAGGTGCCCAACGTAAACCGCACTCTAGACTCAGCAGCTTGGAAAAACTGACCCTCCACGTGTGCGGCCTGCAGACTTTTCTTAAACCTCATAGCATTGTCAATGGGGTACACACAGGACATTGGTGAACAGCGTTCAGGAAAGGCTGCTGTTAGAACACGTTCACGTGGATGTGCTGGAAACACGGGCACAGAGAACCGAACTCTAAGGAGGCACCTGTAGCTCAACCTTCTTGAGATCATCTCGTCAGAGGGCAGAGTCTACCACGTGGGGAGGAATCTGCCATGATTAAGAGGAGACTAACCCTTCTACCAAATTTTCTAAAATATTTCCAGGCAAGTCATAACTCTCACAGATGACGGTGCCTGTGTTGTTTGACTTCTGGATTTTTTTCTCATTATCTCAATGACATAAACACCAACGAATTTTTAGGGAAAGCACAACGTGAATCTCACTCCTGTCATGTCACACTTTCTGTAGGAAGGAGGCCTGTGAGGCTGTGCTTCGTCCACACAGCTGTGACCCACCCACTGCAGACAAGTCCCTTCGCACCTGCACATGTGCACAGAGGGATGCCTGTCAGTGCTCCTGCAGCAAACATCAGGATTTATGTTTCAGACGAGGCTGTGACCACGGCCACACACACGGATACTGCCCTCTCTGTGTGAGGTTCCTGGGGCACTGTGGGCGGTAGCCATGCCCCGACCCATCTACCTTTCGACCATGAGAGAATCCTGTCCCTCACAAATACCAACTCCCAGGGAGAGAAGCTTAGGAAACCCTGGTGGGCCCGGCTCTTAGAGATGGACTGTGAGGTTCCCACATTCACAGAGCGATGGAGGCCCATTTTCCAGCATGCACCAGGAAGCAGTGAGTAGTGACGGGGGTGGGATGGGGGGGGGGGTACTCACTGGCTGCAGCCCTGCCTGTGGAGGAGAGGCTGGGAGACCTGCATCGGGAGGCCTTGTTCTCTGAGTCTCCGGGCTCTAGACAGAGTGAGGGGTGGGCCGCAGGAACAGGTGAGTGGGGAGAGGAGAGAAAGAGAAAACTGTTTCTGGCTGGGCACTGGTTGGCAGTATGCCTCCCTCCACATTTAAGAGTAAACATTACCAATAACTTCCGGCATTCAAAAACTCAATGTAAGTTTAAAGTCACGAGCAGCAAAGCTTCTTCCGGAATCAGACATTGCAGGGAAGCTTGGGAGGCCTGCCCAGAGCTCCCTCAGTGGGCACAACGGCTGCTGACCAAGGAGCCTTTCTTCTTCCCTGTTAACTGGGCATTCGCCAGGTGGGAGCCCCGCGCCTCTCCAGGGGCAGTTTCTGCGGGTGGACTTCTCTGCCGTCCCCACTGCCTGAATCCTGAGCAAAGTCCCAGAAGAGGAATTTCAGTGGGTTGGCTGTGGAGGCATACTCTGCTAGGAACCATTTTACTGGCTTCCAGAAGCTGTATACGAAACGCTGTCAGCCGAGCCCATCTGCGTGAACACGTGAAAGAAACGGTTTTGATGCAGTGAGACAGAGACGGGTCCTCTGTCCTGGTCCCTGTCTCTGTCTCTGTCGGGTGGCTTGAGAGTTCATGTGCATGAGAAGATGGGGGTGGGGGGAGACACTGAAAAGTACTTAATAACAGAGGCAGCAGGGGCAAAGGGGAAAGGCTTCCGTCTGGGATCCTCAGCCCGCAGTGGAAACACACCTTCAAATCCAAGGGCTTTCATGACAGATGCTGAGTTTTCATTTACTTTTTAGTTTTTAAACCTCGCTCAAGAAAGACTAGAAAAACAGCACATCGGGTTCTGACCACGAGCACGTGCTTAACTTTTCTAAACCTCAGTTTGCCCCTCTGCAAAGTGGAAGTGATCCCCGACATCGCCCCGGGCAGAAAATTTAGAGGCTACGAGGCAAGAGGGTGTTCACCAGGCAGGGACAGCGCCTCACGCGCTCCTAAGGGTGCTGAAGTGCCCGCCCCTCCTCTGCACCTCCACAAACCCAGGAGTTGAGCCCGACAACCAGCCCCTCAGATGTGGCCACTAAGAGAAACAGACGGGGCCACAGTGTTAGTGGTGATGGTGGCAGAGCTGACCGAGAGAACACCTCCTGTGGGCGAGACACTGCCCTCAACACTCTGGACACGTGAACTCATTGTGTCACCAAAACCCCAAAAGGCCACTGGTGTATATGGCACAGAGGAAGAGGCAGGCACAAGAGCCTGAACCCCTGGCCCACACAACCTCTGTGTGTTAGGGACTTAAGCAGGGTGGGGTGTCGACAGCCAGGGGGCCCAGTCTTGGGGGCAGCAGCCCATGAGGCAGTCCCTGGAAGTGCCAGGCAGGCGGCTCTGCCCGGGGGTGTGGGGCCTCTGCAGGGCTTGCCCCGGGGGGCCGCTCCCCTGCAGCCCCTGTGGCCTGTATTTTGGTCTGGGGTGACTCAGGCCAGATTAATCACCGGACATCTCTGAATAGGAAAAAGCACTTTAAAAACAAATGTCACCTCTCACTCCATTTGTCATTGCCCTCATCGGTCCCTCAAAATAAGTACCAATGCTTTGCCAGGGACAAAAAGAAAGTAGGAAACGTGACTGTTCAGAGGGTCAGTGGGACAATCATTCTAAAAGATGCAAAATTTTGTTATCGGGAAGAGACTCACAGCTCATCTGGGAAACACTGCTGTGCGGTGGGGAGGTCCTACCTCAAGAGGCTGCGAGACTGTCTCAGGTCATGAGACCCACTGGGAACACACCCAAGCCCTCATCAAATCCCACTGCCCCAGCATCTGTCCACTGAGAACTTCTCAGTACTTAAGGTCACAGTAAAAGCACCTCACTGGAATATGTCTTTAAAATTCTACGTATTTTTCCAGGTGTGCATTCTACACCCACTGGAAGCATGTTTCCACGTCAGATGAGCCCACGAAAGAGGAGAAGGGAGACACTGTGCCCACGTTCCTCTCCTAACAGTCTAGCGTGCAGCATGCAGGGAAACTCACAATTCTCACGTTTGTTAAACCATGCACTCATATGCCTGTGCCAGACCTGATCTGAGAGGGTGCCGTCCCTTCGTGCCTGCCCAGTGGGAAATGCAGGCTGTGCCCCTCGAGTTTCTGATGACTGCGGGCTGAGGCACAGTCTGGTTTCCTGATCAGATATGGGCAGCCAGCGGCCTGTGGTGTGGCAGGGGCAGCGAGGGCTGGGCGGGCAAGGGGCAGATGTGCCCAGTGTGTCTGGAAGGCTGAGAGCCTCTCTTGGTGGAAACCTCCACCCCCTCCTTCCCTGTGCAGTCGGACAGGGCTTCTGTCTCTCAGCCACAGCCCCTGGTCCCTGCAGGCCGGCTCCTGGGCAGAGGACAAGGACGAATTCAGGGATGAGGCAGTGGCCTGTGCCCTCATGGGGACTCATCCCATAGGCCCTGAAAACGCCTCCAAAGCAGCTACTCCCTTTTGCTTTCAGTGGGCTCACTCATTGTTATTGACTGAAGACAGAGCCCCGCTTTGCACTCTGTTCCTGTAGGGCAAGGATGAACCAGACAAAAGCTGAGACAAGAGCCCCGCAGCACATGCGGCCTCACCATGCGGCCTGCCACCAGGAATGCCTGGGCCGTGTGAACTGTGTTCTCAGTCCCTCCCATCCGAATGAGAACTGGAGGAGTCCCGACAGGCATGGCTTGGCAGCCACCTAGGAGCTTTCCATAGATCCTCTGAGCTCTAAAATTCTTATGTAATGGTCTCTTCCTTTTGGTCATCAAAGTCATTGATCTGTTTCCCATTTCCAGCCCCCCTCCATGCCTATTATCAATTTAAAGAACTGAAAGTTCACTGGAATGACTCACCAATTTAGTTGGAAGAAACCTTTTGTACACAGTGCTTTGTCTGTGAACACAGCCATTTGTTCTGACCTGAATCCCCGGACAAGCCGACTGCTGCCCAGCCCCTGCCTGCTGGCCCCACAGAGCTGGCCCCAGGGCCGTGCTGCACCAGGCTCACTGAGGGGACACGAGCTTTTCCTTTCCTGCTAGGTGCTCACGAACAGGTGAACACACACACAAGTCTCCGAGAGCCCCAGAGCCAGGAAGACTCTGTGACCAGCATTCTCCCCTCACTCTAGACGCCACATACTGGTGGGCACCCAGGATTCAAAGGACCAGATGTAGCCCCAACGGGCAGCTCTGGACCCTCTAATTTCTCCCAGTGGCGGTCAGCACATCATCAAGTAACCCTCCCACCTCGGGGCCTCAGGTCACTGTAAGATTTGTCCCATGTCCTGCAGTCAAAACTGGGCTACTTGTAATTTCTGCTCTCAGACCTAATTCTGCTTCTGGAGTCTTCAATGGGCAGAAATGGCAACAACTTAACACTCTCCTCCCTACCCAGCTTTGCCTTTCTGCTCAGAGACCACCCCCATACACACAGAGACCACTTCCCGACACTCAAGGCAGGGCTTCCCAGGAGCCTGAGCTGAGCACACAGCACAGGAAGGACCCCAGGGTCTCTGTGGCCTGAGCTCAGGGTGCATGAGGTAGAGACACGGCAGTCCTCCCTCCAGCACTGCCAGAAGCAGAGAACACTTCGTGCTGGGCTCGTCTCAGCATTTACTGTAAACAAGGCTCCCCAGTGTGGCTGACAAAGTCCAAAGGAAGCTGCCTGGAGATGCCCAGCAGGTCCAGACTCCCAGCCCTGTGGACAGTGGACAGAATCACCGGTAAACCTGCCACTGGGTCTAGAGGCTCCAAAACACACTTCCCACTCCTAAATTTTCCCACCAGTCCTTCCCTCGGTTTCTGGTTTCCTTCTTGTATATATCTTTGCACGTTGCCAGTTCGGGGGCCAATTACAAATATCCTGTTACGCTAAATCCTGTAGAACCCTAGTTAATCTGAGCCCGAAAAGTGATGATCAAATCTTACTAGATGAGGGATTCCTTCTTTCTCTTGTTCTAAGGATGCATATTTACATCGTTTGTTCTTAAAATATTTACCAGTAAGATACGGCAAGACACATCCATGCATTTGCTAAGCTGGGTATGGTGCTAAATGCTGCTTTAAAAACGCTGCAATCATGGGGCGCCTGGGTGGCTCAGTCGGTTAGGTGTCTGACTTTGGCTCGGGTCATGATCTCACGGTTCACGGGTTCAAGTCCTGCGTTGGGCTCTATGCTGACGGCTTGGAGCCTGGAGCCTGCTTGGGATTCTGTGTCTCTCTCTCTGCCCCTCCCCTGCTCATGCTCTGTCTCTTTCAAAAGTGAATAGACATTAACAAATGTTTTTACAATGTTGCAATCAGGAATGATGAAAATAATGCTTACTGGCAGCACAGCAGAAAGGGGCCTTTTGAGGGGACGTAGCCAATGCAGTAACTCTTCAGGACTAATGAATGTGCTCTGGACATTCACAGACCATCAGTGTAGGTGAAAGACAAGCACATGCCAGAAGCGTGTTCCCGGAAGGGTCTGGAAGACAAGTTGATAGAACAAGCTTGGGGCATGGTGACAACCTAGCTGTCTGTTGTCCGTGGAGGCAGAAACGAAACAACACACTGTCTAACCAACAGCCTGCACTTTCTTCGTGATGTAACAGGCTTGTAGCTGACATGAGCCACGCCCTCTTATCATCTGCAGTAACAAGTATTCATTTCTTCAACCCGTGTTTAGTGAGCAGCTACTATGTTCCCAAGGCTGCGCTATCACGAGTTACCTCTGCCAGGAGGGCCTTGACCAAGACAGCAGGAGAATACACCACAGAGACATCACCTGGGGACTGGTGCTTCATCATTCCTGGGGCTTGTGCACGAGTCCACAAAGCAGGTCCCTAAGCCTTAGGTCCCTGAAAGAAACAGCTAAGCAGGCCTGGATGAGGCCCTGGGGCCATACTGCTTCCGTAGGTCACTTGTGAGACACCTCGATTTTACACAGTAGAAAACCCAGGTCCCACAGCCGACCTGGACTCCAGAGACATTTAAGGTGCTACAAGGAATATTTTACAGGGAAGCTATTTTTCAGACAATGCCAGGATACCCCAATATTCTGTCTAATTAGGGTGCTGAATGAAGTAATGCCCTTCTCAGTAGCCTGGAGGTGAACTACAACTAAGGTCTGGAAATACCATTTGCTACGACGTTGCCGCTGGATGGCACTTTGATAATAGATCGCTTTGAAACTTTGCATCTGGAAGCAGGAAAGTTTTATTTTGGGGTTGGTGGTGCAGGTGGATTCCATTAGTGAGAGTCATATTCTGGGACTCAAACTCACATTAAACCAAGACTCAAAACCCAGAATTAACCAAGGCTGTTAACCAAACAAAAGGATTTTTCAAAAAAAGAGATCAAGTTTGAACTCACGTGTTTTAAAAATATGCCAAATTTGGGGCCCCTGGGTGGCTCAGGTGGTTAAGTGTCCGACTTTATCTCAGGTCATGATCTCACGGTTCATGGGTTCAAGCCCCACATCAGGCTCTGTGTTGACGGTTCAGGGCCTGGAGACTGCCTCAGATTCTGTGTCTCCCTCTCTCTCTCTCTGCCCCTCCTCAGCTCATGCTCTGTCTCTCTCTCTCCCTCCCTCAAAAATAAATTAAAAAAAAAAAATTTTTTTTTAAAATTTAAAAATATGCCAAATCCAATAAATCCCAAACATCAGAATGTCCTCCAAGTTGAGCTTGAGTGAATCTGATGCCTGTGGGTGGGACCCTCCGGTCAGCACCGCTGCCCAGTGATGGGCCGCCAACACCTCAAAGGCCAGAGCAGCACCCACACCCTCTCAGGCTGCCTTCAGAAGCCTGTGTAAGGCCCTAAAATGGTGTCGGTTTAGGGAAACTGATGCGTGTGCTAAATCGTGTCAACCAGCTTGTGCCTTTCACTCACTGAAGTGTTTGCTGTTATCGCCGTTTACAAGCAGCCTCTGTTTCCTTAAATGTCAAAAATTCTCCAAAGCCTTGCTCCCAATGTCTTCGACAAGTCGGGACCATGTGAACTCCAGGCGGGGCAGGGCACTGCTCTGCTGAGAGGCTAATATGCTGGGCCTCCTGCCATGTTATTCCCAGGATAATCCTCCACAGATTTATGATCGGGACTTGGGTGACTTCCCAGGATCGTTCCAGGACATAGATCTAACAGTGTTATGAGGAGCGTGACAAATCGTCCTCACACACAGCACAGCAGGCGCACAGCGGAGTGTGACCCTGGGTGTGAGAACCAGCCCAAGCACAGACACGCCCGGCCCTGCTCCTCCAAGCCAAGGGTGCCTCCAGCTCCCTCTGGGACCGGCCGCTGTGGGAAATGCAGCTGTTACGAGGGCCGGTACGACACAGCCGCCAGGGTCCCCACGAGTGTCTGCCAGTCAGTGCCCCGGGTCCAGGTCTGGTGACCTCCTCAGCCCCATCCCCCCGGGAGTGTGGGGCCCCTGATACCTCACCCTGTCCTCCCTGCCCGCCTCTTCCTTCAGCTCTGCCCTTGAGCTCGAGTCTGCACGCAAGGCCTTCTGCCAAACACAGTCCCACCCGCTCAGCGGCCCTCTGCCTCTGCCTCTCTCTTCGGCTCCCATGTGGACTCAGTGGTCCCCACCCCAAGGCACCTCTTCCTCGGCCCTCAGCTCTGTCTCCGGCTCCTTTTGCACTTCTGGGGGGCAGCTGACTCACACCGTCCAGCCCCCGGGGCCTCCCCGGTCGCCATCTCTCTGCAGTTGGGCTGCTGGCTGCACCATCTGTGGCAACGGCTCTTCCCCTCCTCCCCTACAGCGGACACCTTCATGTCCCGCCCGGGATGTTACTCACTTAGCAGGCTGCTCCGCTCCCAGGGCCACCCTAACGACTCCTCTCAGAAGCGTCTGCCCCAAGAGCCTACCTGAGGTGCAGCTCACTTTCCAGAATCCCTCGGTAGGCTCTTTATTCTCAGCAATCCAGGCTGGGGGTCAACTCCATTTTCCTTTCCCTGTTCCTAGTCCTTCCCCGGGCTGACGCCCTGCACTCCCAACACGTGCCTCTCCCCTTCACTGTTGGTCCACGCCCTGCATCTCGGAGCTTGAGACCACAGCCAGCACCCGGCCCCCCAGTGGAAACACTCCCTCCTCTGAACTCCTGAGGAGCAGGCAGACGGGCTTGCGTGGATCTTTTAGTGTCTCAGGGTACTGAGCCCAGGGGCTCACAGGACAGAGCCGAAGTGCTGGGGAAGGGGCAGTAGGAAGGACGTGCTGCCCTTGTCATTGGGGCTACGTGGGCAGGGCCCCACCAGGCATCCTGGCTGCACCCCCACTGCCCTCCCAAACAGGCCTCTGTCCTCTCTCCGCAGGAAAGGAGGGAGCTGTGAAGAAGTCACAGATTTAAAAAGCTGTGTTAATATCTCCCTGGGATAGGAGGGAGGGAGTCTTCGGAAGTAGCTCTTGGGCTGCCAGAGCACTGCTGACTGAGTCACAGTAAGCATGCCATCCCAGGGGGGTGCAGACGTCTGGGAATGCTCTGGGCCATGGATCTGTCATCCCGGACCTCCCGGTCTCCACCTGCAGAAAGACCACAGCAGCTGGTGACAGGCCTATGTCCACACAGAAGAGCAGAGGACTGAGGGACCCCACCAGGGGTGTGATGAGGAAACTAAGGTACCAATCAAGGTCCTGTCCCGAAACTTCAAAACCATCACTGTAGGCCAGAGAAAAGGAAATGCTGATTTCACAAATGAGGGAATCCCTTATGCAAAGAGGTAGCTTCAGCTGAACATGCTGACAGTTAAAGTGAGCACTCAAGAGACTTAGGCACAGTCTCGGCTAATAGATCGTGTAGTGTCAAAGGAATCTCCTGTCTCTTTGAAGCAGACACTAAAGAGGAAGGAAAATCCTTTTCTAAAGCATGTTCTCGCTAAGATACCAAACATGGCTTTGTAAAAACAGCATTTGACTAGGAGGCCAGGGACCTGGGCTCTGTCTGCCACCAACTTTGGACGAGACTCTCAGAACGTTCTTTCGCATTTCTATACTTCGACGCGCCTTGATCCAGATCAGGATGGAGGGCTGCCCTGACATCTGCCGTGTGCACACCTGCCTCCTTCGTCCTGAGACATGGCCCAGCCTCTCAGGGACACAGCATGCCTGGTGCCTCCCTCTGCCCTGCTCACTGGTGGAATTCGCACAGCCTGTGCTTCTCAGGTCAATCCGTGCCAGAAAGGAAGGGTCCCTCCAGCAGAAGCCTTTGTGCCAAGAGGCTGAGGAACCCGGAGAAGGGACGCCTGCAATACAAGAGGGCGTGTGCTCACTGTCATGACAGAAGCAATACCGAGATGCAAGAGGGCTTGGCCTGGTGGCAGGGTGTCTGGGAGCCGCCAGGTGGGAGTGAATCCATCCCAGGTCTGACACAGGACACATGACGTCACTGAACAGGAGGACTGCTGTGCATAAAGTGTGTGTAGTAAATTCGCAAAATACTGGCCACTGATTAGCTTATTATCAAAAAGCATCAATTTTTCTTGGAAGTGTTCCCACCCACCCTCACTCTGTCTTATCTCTGAGTAAAGATGATGTAAGTCCTTAATCATTTTTCTATCACTGTCAGTTTCTGGTTCCAAGTAAACTGATGTTATTGTATGCCTACATTGTCTGGTTTCCCCTCAGAAATCCTACTGCCTTTTGACTCAAAGCCCTGTTATCCCTGCTCACCCCATGCCGCTGGGGACGTGATTTGGGGTTCCGAGAGGGGGTGATCATGTTCCATCCAATTTCGCTTCATGCCTTCCTTCCTGGTATACACTCAATAAAAACATGCTGAAAAAATTAATGAAAGACAGACTCAGCCAATGTGTCCGCAAATGACAAGACAGCCTCATTTTCACTCATGCCATGATACAAGGCAGCCGCTCAAGACCAGAGGCTTGGCCACAGGGCATTTCAAAGCAGCCCCCCAGAATCGGTGCTTGACCCAGAAAACCCTACAAAGCCTTGCAACTGAACACCTTCAAATCTCCACGTCCTTGTCAGGAAGGGCTGCCCAACAATCAAAACCGTGCAGGAGAAAATCCACCAAGGATCTGAGGGGGTCATGCCATAGTGATACCCGTTACCTTCCATCCTCCAATGGCAGCACTGGCCCCGTGCCAGGACAGCCAGCGCCAGGCAGAAACCGTGGCTCTGTCTGACGTGTGTGCACAGAGCACAGGTGCGGGGGGGCTGGGGGCCTCCACAGGGCTCTCGTGCCAGGGCAAAAGACCCCAGAGACAGCAGGCTGCAGAAACTCCCGCCTGTACACACGGCACATGATGGGTGCGCAAATGGGAAACAACAGGACGTCAGTCGAATCAGAACTTGTGCTGCCAGGGTCATCTGGAGAAGAAACCCAGCTTTACAGCCCCATTCCCACCAACCAGAAGAGCAGGAGAACATGCCACTGGTCCTGTGAGAATCTGGGGGAAGGAAGAAATTTGGGCTTAGAGGGGAACACACGAAGCAAAGAGGCAGAAGCAGTGAAGGCCATTGTTGAGCCGCTGAGCTGAGCCTTGGGGTCACCAGCACCAAGGGACTTGGGCCGGTCTTAGAAGGGAGGACAGAAGTGACCCTGGTCTGAATCAGTGCAGTGTGAGCCCACTTCGAAGTCCCTTCCTGGGATTTAACCTCAGGTTATAGGCTTCTTCTTCCAAATAAGATCAGCGATCACCGTGGTTTCCAGGTGTGCAAGTATCTCACTTACGAGAAACCGATTTCTTGTTTACGATTCCTGTTGTGAGTCTAAACATAAAAATTTAATTCAAGGTAGAATCTTTCTCAGTGGGATTTTTTTCCTGTAAAAAGTAAACTTAGAGTCATTACTTTCAGAAAATTCAATAAATGATTATTGATTATTTATATAACCAAGGCTACTAGCTGATTCTAAGGAGTTTAGAATCACGAGAAATCTAGTCAAGAAAAAAAAAAAAAGACCCAGTTCAATGGGAAAAAACAGATCAGGCTATTTAATCTATCGGCCCAAAGAGATATTTGGACTAGAACAAGAGCCCACCATGTCAGCGGGGAGGGGAGGGGGAAGAAGCGGGCCTCTAGCACCACACTGACATCAGAAGGGCAGCTGCATTCTCCTTGGCCGTGCCATGAACTTCCAGAGTGCCTCCCTTCAGACCCACATGAATAGAAGACGGTGGGTACTCTGTTTACGCATCTGCTCGCGTGTCTGTAAGGACCAGGGATAGAAAGCCACGAATATGGAGCTTGCTCTTCAAGGGCTCGTGCTCTGCAGGGAGAAAGACAACCACAAAGCAGATGAAGCATGTGACAGCAGGGCTCTCTGTGCACGGGCCACGCTGGCCAGAAACAGGTGCCTCGGACAGGTGGGGATCCAGGAAGAGTCTGCAGAAGAGACAGCCTCCTCACTTGATTTTCTGAAAGGGCTTAGTTCCCTTTGTGATGAAAAGGTGCAAGGAAGAGATGAGACATAAAATGGGATGTAATCGCTTACATTTTCTGTGACAAAACCATCACAGAAATAAGAAAGCTGTTAACGAGTTCTTCAGTCACATGAGGAGAATGTTTCAATTTCATGATCAGTGGCTTGAAGTCCACCGTCAAACGCTGGTGAAGTATTTTATTCACATGAACAAATGCAGGCATTAGAGCACAGCTTGTAAGCTCCCTAAGAGCCCAGGAGCCTGGGACAGACGGATGAATAGTATGTTAGAACACTATGCATCTCTTAATAGAATATTTAAATACACAGCCGTGACCAAATACATTGCTGAAGTTGAAAACAAAAAGACAGACCGAGCACAGACGGAGCGTATGGGTACGTGGTGCCTGGCTTACGTCTGTACAAAAGGGAAGCAGGGACACATTACACACTGTGTGCGCACGTTCTTTAGGAGGCAAGGGAGGGGCGCTGGAGGTTTGGAGTGGGGAACATTAGCCATTAGACACGTTTTTGAATGGTATTTTTTCATGCGCATGTATCACTTAATTTTTAATGTGAAAATTTTCATTAATTTGTTCAGCAAAAGCTTATTCAGTATCTTTTTAAATGCCAAGTACTGTGTAAGACCTTGGGCCATGATGGGGACGAAATGCCCTCTCCCCCTTGAGGACAGTGTGGGGGGACAGCGAGCCGTGGTCACAACAGTCATGCTGTGGAGAAGAAGAAGGACATTCAAGCCTACTGAGAAGCCGCTGTCCTGGGACGAGCGCTGACAGCTTTGTCCCAACTGTCTTTTTGAGAATGTCTGTGAAACAGGTTTGACGGACAGGCACAGTGCCTCCCTCTGGGCTGACCCCAGTAAAGGAGAGAGCATCTTTCTCTGGAGCAAAGGCTGGGCGGGAGGGCCAGCAGCCTCCCGTGACACTGAGGGCTCCTCAGCTGTGACACAAACCGCCCGCGGGCACCGCGTCAGTCCTGTGGGCTCTGGGGAAAGGGAGTATGTGAACATGACACCCCGGCTGCCTGTTTGCTGGGAGCGGTCAAGTCTGTCTCTGACCCAGGGTCCCAGGCCTGCTGTCTCTGACCCAGGGTCCCAGGCCCGCAGGCATCTGTGAAACTGTGGCGGCCCAACTGGTTAGCTTGCAAGTATGGGGACTCCAAACCCCTCACAGCTCTTGACGCGTCGATCAAAATTAACGCAGTAAGCACCCTTTGTTTAAAAAAGCCAGAGGAAAGTCAGTCTTCTAGTGGAGCGCTTCCCATGGCCCTGGTCCTAAGCTAATGTCTCCTCTCACTTTTACTTCCGCCGAAAGTGAGCAAACGCACACTTTCATCCGATCAGAATGCCTTCGCTCTGCTCCTGGCTTACCTCATGTACAGTGTCTTTATTCTGGTGACTTATTACTATCTATAACCTTGGCATTCGAGCTCTGCATATTTCAAAAAGTAAGAAAAAAAGGAATTCAGAACACAAATTGTCTCTCTTTACAGAAGCTGACGGGTGGCCAGGCCTAAAGGACTGTCACAATGCCACCTGTCTCCTGAAGGGCAGCTGGCCTGTTAGCGGGCTCTTCCTGCAGACCCAAAGGCGAAATGGGTCACATGCAGATATTTTTGCTATAGAGCTAATAGTAATAATAAAAATGTTCAATATAAGAAAATGTCTAAGGACTCACACTTTGTCATTGCAAGAAAACCGAGGGACGTTTTTCTCCACCACTCCACACAAGGAAGATGTGTGACGGCCTCTATCTCAAACTACCATGTTCTCTCTGCTCCAGATGATGTCAAGGTGAACTTAGTGATTTTCAAAGACCCTGCCCTTAGATACTGCCATCCAGCCATTTGGTGTGGGTCACAGACAGATCACCTCTGAGACCCTAAAGACCAAGGCAGGAAGGGCGTGTGAAGGAGACCCTAATGAATGTTGGAAACGTCCTGACCCGTCTTCGTACCGTCACATGCAAGAATCTGACGGCTTTCAGGCAGTGTCTGTCTGCCCCAGAGGGGGTTTGCTTGTCTCCTGCCAAACTTTTTAAAAGAACGAGTTGCAAAGTCTTAAGAAATTGGAATACTTTATGTATAAGTTTGCATTTCCGTGTTCTCTGAACACGGGAACTGGGCAGGCTGGCACCTGCATTTCCTCACGGTAACAACTGAGGGTCGTTAAGGAGGAGCTGCCATCCACAGTTCCCAAGATCCCCACCGTCCCATGTTGCCCCTGCCCTGCCACACGGCCACCAGCTCTCTCTAAGGCCAACACTTGAGACTCATGAAGGGCTGGCCAGGGACTAGGGGTCAGACCCGTGCCTTTGGGACAGAGTAAAACTAAAAGGACATTGTTTTGAACTAATGAATTCCACACTCCATCTATGTGAGACAACTAGGGATAAAGAATCTTTCATATATTAAAAAAACCCTGATTGTGGATCGTAACATCCTATTTCATAATGGCAGAAAACCTAACTTCCCTGAACTAGTCTCGTTTCCCGCCACACAGCACCCGTGAGGTGAGTCACTGGCACAAACTTACAGATGCCCCTTCTGTCCTGCTTTGTCCGTTATCCAGCCAGCCCCTGGCCAACTGTGATGGGATTCCTCAGAGGGAAAGTCATGAGCCATATTCTAGTTTTTAAATGTTAAGTGTTCCTTGCTGCCCACTGAAACAGTGCCAGTTTTCTATTTGTTAACAAAATGTTCTTGATGAATGTGGGAAATCGAGAGTGACAAACAAGCCACACTAAGCATTCTAGGAGCTTTTCCCTAAAACATCAGTTGTGAGAGAAGCAAGGGGAGGGAAGTAGACCCCAGATGCACGCGAGGGACAGGTGTGTTGTCTGCAAACAATCTATCAACAATCATGAAATCGAGGGCAACCTGTGGGCATGTGCCAGCCATGTCAAGGCAATCTTCCCTCCCCCATTTCGGGAGTGTCTGTGCGTATCCACAGCGGATTGCAGAGGGCCTGGGGAGTCTGCAGGAACTGGACGTGTTCTGCCTCATGGAGCCTGTGAATGAATGCCCTTTGAAGAGTGGAAGAACTCACATGAAGAAGCAGGTCTGTTCATGCTCCAGGAGAAAAATTAACGCCAGTGAGTGAACGCCATTTGTGGGCAGCCTCAGAACACGTCAACAACTTGACTGTGCAATAATGGCGTGAGGGGGTAAAGTTCCCACTCTCCAGGAGTCTGTGGACAGCCCGGGCTCACCTACCGAGGATGCAGCAGACAGCATTCCATCCCCCTTCATGCAGGAGGCAGTGTGGACAGAGCTGCAGGGCCCTGGGTCCACTGGCCACTCACCAGACAATTCTTAAGTCTGTCTCTTCTCAGCATTTATTTGTCTTAAATCTCTTAATTTTCACCACAGGGAACAGACCTCAGTGGCCATGACGACTGTTTCATCTTGAGGTTCTGGCTGGCCGAACCAGTGTCTCCTCTGTCCTCACACCTGGCTCGTGGTCAGCATAGAGCTGTGCACAGGAGTGACGCCTGGTCCACATTTGCTGTGGGGCTGAGCTGCTTCATTCGCCTTTCTCTGGTCAGAGCTCTACCAGACCATTTGGAAGATGTGGCCTCAGGACCATGTGTGCATTACCAAAATCACAGATCTTTAAGGCTGGAGGAGTCCTGGGGTCACAGACCTCATTTTTCAGCCAAGCAAGCGGAGGCTCCAGAAGGGACCAGAAAGAGCACAGGATGTCTATGTTAGTAGAGGTCTGGTGCCATACTGTCCAGCATGGGAGCCACTGGCTGTGGTGAGTATCCGAAAGGTGGCGGGTCCAAACTGTAGAGCAAAATAAATGCTGGCGTTCTAAGACTTGGTATACAAAAAATGTAGATTTCTCATCAATATTTTCTATTGATTACAAGTTGAAATGATAATGATTTGGATGTATTTGGATATACAGGCTGGGTTTCTAAGACTTAGTATACAAAAAATGTAAAATTTCTCATCAGTATTTTATATTGATTACTAGTTGAAATGATAATGACTTGGATACAAGTATTAGGATAAAGTATATTAAAATTAATCTCACATTTTTAAAACTTATTTTAATGTGGCAACTAGAATATTAAAAATTCCCTATGTGGTTCATATTCTATTTCTTCTGGGCAGTGCTGGTCTAGAACAAAGCCCGTGTCTGTAACTCTGGTCTGAAGTCCCTCTGCAGGACACTAAACTATTTGAACACATAACATAGGCTTATTTTGATTTTAATTTGAAAATGGACAGAGAAAAAGAAAGTTGAGGGACAAAAGGTTTTTGCTACTGTTATAATTTGGGTGTTGTCACAGCACCTTTCTGAGTTTATAGACCTGGAGTGTGTCTGACTGGAATGTATGTGGTCCCAGCATGTGTCCTTTGACCTGGAGAAAATAAAAGGAGCAAATTCACGGTATTCACAATAGGGGATAGACACAATAGTGTCTTTGGGAAAACACAAGTCTCATTTTCTTGTTTGATTTCTGACATTTCCACAATTCTTTTTTTTTTAATATATTTGGTGGGTTTTTTTTTTACTGTTTATTTATTTATTTTGAGAGAGAGAGAGAGAGAGAGAGAGTCAGTGTGTGTGTGTGTGTGTGTGTGTGTGTGTAGGGGAGAGGCAAAGAGACAGGGAGACAGAGAATCCCAAGCAGACTCCCCACTCAGCATTCACCAAGGAGCACAACACAGGACTTGATTCCATGAACCATGACATCATGACCTGAGCCAAAATCAAGAGTCGGATGCTTAACTGATAGAGCCACCCATGCGCTCCTCCACCATTCTTAATTTGACAAAAAGAATCTGTGATGTGACTACAGTTTTTAAAGGAAAGAAATCAGATACTCATTCCGTAGAAATGGGAGTTGCTTTTGCAAAGCATAACAATGCCCATGAAATTATTTCAGTAACTGTTGCTATTATGTTAAACGATGGATACCGTTACTATTAAGGATTACGGCTTTCTTTCAAAAGGTTTATTGTGTGAAGGATTCCGCCGCCCCTAATATTCATAGGAGTTTTACCAGCATTCATTAGAAAACAGTGGAAACAGACCTTTTCGTGAAGACGCAGGTGACCTTAAAACCTCAATGTTTAGAGTGAGGCATCAGCTATCTGCCCGTCAGGTTATCTAGCTAGGACCATCACACTCACCCCGTGACTACCTTACCTTTGTATTTTTCTGTTTGAGTTCTTAGAAGCTCTGCACATTTTGTCTCTTCCTCCTGTATTTCCAGATGAAATCGACATTCTGGGTGAACACTGTTCACCTGGTCAAGGTTTAAAAAAATGAGAGTGACTAAAAATTCCACCAGAAGAGGAAAGTCAAACAACAGTTCTACAAAATAAAATAAAACACCCTTCGATTCCAAAGTGCTCCCCAAATAACACTCATTTAAAAGCAGTCACCTTCATATTTCTGGCATGGTTATGAAAACAAATTCACTTTGTGAAGGAATTCTAAAACAAACATAAAATCTAATAAAATATTTTTTTTACTGAGCAGGAAAACAGCTTACTAACATCATACACTGTATGATGTTGGTACTAATCTGGCAGTAATAAAGCTCTTTGATCCTAATCATCTTTCAGTATTGGAGCCCTCCATTTCGTGGTCCTTGATCTAATTAAAGGATGTACATATCTCCTCACAGACCATTCTCAATGCCCACACGCTAGCCCAGACGCCTACACGCCTCACCTAAGGACCACAGCCTCTGCATCTCAACAGAGCTCTAACAGGATAACGTTATTCGTAGAGACTGCAGGTCACATCTGAAACTTTGGAATTGGTGCGAAGGAGATTTTCAGGACGATCAGAGGGATAAGCAGGGAGACGAAGCGTGGGAAGGGCTGCGTCACTGTGGTTGCCACCAAACAAGAGGTGGTTGATTTCCCCTCCCAACGGGTCGCAGGAACCAAAGGTGTAGTTAATATTGCCCATTAACGATGAAAAGACAAAACGACACATTTCAGCCTTAGAAGAAAATATTCTCTGATTTGCTTTCGTGAAAATCCAATGTTCTCTGTTTTTATTCCCCCACCCCAAGTGCTCACACAGCAGGCTGCATACCCCCTCCCGTGTCTGACCAAAATTTTATTTTTACTCTAAGAGAGTCATGCTCTGGGTAGTATACTATGGTCATCTGTACTTAATTATCCTACTATCAAAGAGGTCAGTAGAACTCTAACCAGAAATCCAGTTTCTGAACAGAATTAAGAGGGAAACGTTGATACTTTCGCCACATCTACCCTCATTTTAAGAAAGACACCAAGCCCCTCCCTGCAGCCCATTTCCGGACAACCACCAAACTGTAGAAACTCCTGGTTTCAGACAGATTGTACCTTCCTATCTGAACAAGTCAATGGTTTACATTTCAGAATTAGGAAAGTTATGTTGACTTAAAACATGTTTGTCAAGGTATAAAAAGACACTGTGGTTCCTGACATTCTTGGGACACGCAGAGCAAGGACTTACTTTGGGGCATCTTAGAAATGAAAGCTGCATCAGCCAGAATAACTCCTGGTACTTCTAACTCGCTGGCTCTTTCAAAGCATTAAAATCACTAACAAAGGTCTTGTCCAACCGCCTTCCTCTGAGGGAGGAGAGGCCTGCTAAGCCTTAGCACCAGACAGGGGAGTTAGTAGGTTCTCTGTCCCCTAAGCGGTGCGATCACCACCTCCCTACATAGCCCCGCCCTCGGCCTCACCTCCTCAGGAGGGGCTGGGGCTCGGTGGGGCCGGGACCGGCTGCAATACGCACTCAACCGGCCACAACGGCCTCGCTCTACGGGGGAAGCAAGACACCAGGCTGACAATTTTGTTTAAAAGGTCTTCAAATGACAGGAATGTCCCACTAATACAGTCATTTAACAAACTGCTCTGCAGGGCATCATTTCCTGCTGTGCTCTCGTAGCGACGAAAAGGGTATTTTTCCGAGAGGAAACTTTCTTCAGCCACAGCGTGTCCCTCGGTGACACCCCGGAGCAACTACGGGAGGTGGGGGACTCCTCACTTCCCTCCGGCGGGGGAAGCCCGTGCAGGTGGCCGCAGCCCGGTCCCCTGACCCCGCTCGGGGCGCCCCGCGCCTCGGGAAGACGCGGCCGAAGCAGCTCCGCCGGGACCAGCGCCCTGGAGGAAGCTGGGTCCCGCGCCCCGCGAACCCGGGGCTACAGACGCATCTCCCTGAACCGCGGGGAAGGGTCCGCAGCTCCCCCAGACCCGGGGCGGGGCGCGCGCGGGCGGGCGGAGGTCTCCGGGCCAGCTCCCACCCCCCACCCTCCAACCTCCACCCTCCACCTCCGGGACGCGGGAGGGCAGCGCAGCCGGGGAGCCAGGGCGCGGACCCGGGTCGCGGGGCGCACTCACCGGGGCGAGCAGCCAGCCGCAGCAGGTCAGCAACGCGGGCGGCAGCAGCGCGGGCGCCCTCATCCCCGCGCCCCCGACGCCCGCATGGGCCGAGCCGCGGGCGCGCACCCCCGGCTCCCGCGGTCCGAGCGCCGCGCGCCCTGCAGCTGCCGTGGGGCGGCCGCCTGCTTCCCCGCCGGCCCCGGCTGCTCCCCGCGCCCCGCGGCTCCGCCCCCCGCGCCCGCGGCCCCGCCCCGCGCCCCCTCCTCCCGCTCACCGCCCCACCCCCTGCCCCCGCTCGCGCCTTCAGCCGCTGGGAAAGCGGAGAGGAGATGGCGCGGGGGGCCGGACGCTGGCAGTGCCCGCCCGACCCCAAGTGGAGAGGTCGGGGGAAGAGCCACTGGGGAGTGACCCCCTTTGGGAAGAGGCTCCAGGTGTGAACCGAGCTGGGTTTGCGCCCACTTGTGTCCTCCTTGTTAAATAATAAGCGAAAAGACGCCCAGGAAAGTGTCCAGAAACCCAGTTAGGGTGCGTGTGCTACCTTCGAAGCCAGGGGAGGGGGCTAGGGGTGGGGGTCGGTTGGGGCAACTGGAAATTAAGAGGAAAATCAGAGTGCGTTTGGGTTTGGGCAGATTTCCCCCTGGTGGCAGGTCCTGCCTGCGTCCAGCGGTGAAAGCCAGAGGGGCCGGCAGGTGCAGAGGCCTGAGACAGAAATGAGCATTTCCTGAAGCATCGCGTCCGCTTTAAACTTCCCAATGGATTATTTTAGCATTACAGCTAGTTGCTGGGTAGCTAGCAAAGAAGAATGAAACAGATAATTTTGTTGTGGTTTTGACTTTTCCTTTGAAAACAATTTCAAACTTCCACAGAGGTTAGAACAAGAAAAGTTCAAAGAACACCCTTTAAAAAATTATTTTGGGGGCACCTGGGTGCTCAGTCAGTTGAGCATCAGACTTCGGCTCAGGTCACGATCTGATGGTTCGTGGGTTTGAGCCCCAAGTCGGGCTCTGTGCTGACAGCTCGGAGCCTGGAGCCTGCTTCAGATTCTGTGTCTCCCTGTCTCTCGCCCTTCCCCTGCTCATGCTCTGTCTCTCTGTGTCTCTCAATAATAAATAAACGTTAAAATTTTTTTAAAAATTATTTTTAATGGTTATTTTTGAGAGAGAGGGAGAGACAGAGTGCGAGCAGGGGAGGGGCAGAGAGAGAGGGAGACACAGAATCCCAAGCAGGCTCCAGGCCCTGAGCTGTCATCATTTATTTAGATTCAGCTATTAAAGCTTTACCTCATTAGCTTTTTATCATTTGTGTCCTCTGACCACTCCTCCCCCTCCCCGCATGTATCCATTAATACCTATCAGCCATCTGTCTATCGTCTATCTGTCTGTCTGTCTGTCTATCATCTGTCCTGCTGGGAACAGTAGGAGAGGCCAAGATCTGGATGCTTTACGTGTGCAGTTTGGGGTCTAGAAGCTTATTGATCCTGGGTCCAGTTTGACAAACATTTCTTTTACTCACTACTCAACCCTGAGCAAGGCAATGAACTTTGAGCTATATGTCCATTTGTAAATGAGAATAAGAGTACCTGCCTTCCACCTCAGAGTGTGGCTGTAAGAACCAAGATCATTAATGCATGCATATATGTTTTGTTGTTGAGGGCCTACACTCTAAACATTACTACATCGGGTTCAGGGCAAGACACAAGGTGTCTTCCCATGTCTGAGTCCATCTGACGTGAAGGAAGCGGGATGACAATGAGATACAGGCTAATGGGAGAAGGAGGAGTTGGCTTCTTGCGGGAGGGGCTTGGAGGAGTGGACACTTAAGTGTGACCGTTCAGAGGAATGGTTACAGGTGGGAGACCAAGACTGGAGAGTGGAAAGCATCTCAGATAAAGACCTTGGGCAGAAGCACAAGGAACAATGAAGGTGCTGCCAGCATCGGAGAAATCATGAAGTGTGGCCAATTTGGGAGGCTTGAGAACCTGACAGATAATCAACCCGACGGGGAGCAAAATCCATACTGTATGAGAGCCACAATTATACACCCTGCAGATGGCACGCACAGCCAACTGTTCTTTAGTTCTGACTGTTCTTACCTTGTTCAGAATTCCCCCTGATGGTGGGATGGGTGGTGCTGTCCCTTTTGGATAAATGCGCACTCTCCCAGGAATTTTCCCATTTTCCTTGAAGAAGGGCCTATGTGTTCTCAGAGCTGGGAGAGGAGTTACTATGTGGGGGCCTGACGCGGTGCAGCATTGGCCTAGTTTTCTGGGCCTCTGGCACTGGACTTACTGACCGTGTTGTGCTGATGCCTTGCAGAAGTGTTGGTCCCTATCCTGGGCTCTGGTCACAAGGGCCCTACCTCTGCCTCCTGCTCCCCCAGGTCTTCTGACCACACCTGACCTTGGCACCTGCACTTGCCAGTGGAGAGGGCACCCAGGAGGGGGTGGGAACTGTAGGACACATTTCAGCTGCCCTCCCCACCTGCTGCCTGGACACCTCTTCTGCCAGCACTCCCTTGCCCACACAGCACACATTTTCTGGCACTGTTTCGCCTGTGGCTCCCCTGGGTTTTCCAGGCTCAGCTCTGAGTGGAGAGAACCAAATCTTTCATGGTGGAAGCTTGAGCAGATTAGAAGCCCAGAAACCTATCGATTCAGTGAGGGGAAGCCTCAGATCTTCCTGGTCAGAAGAGAGTGAAATCGCTCACAACGAAATACCAAAAGAGGAAAGTAAGCTTTGAATACACATAACTCTGAAGTCCTTCTGGTTCCTCTGCCGAGACGAGTAATTCTGGGCACCATATCTGCTTGGGTGGAGGTCATTCCCACACCCCCCAAGGCCATTGTTAACTTGTACCTATGAGGAAATTCGCCATTTGCTGTATCCCAATTTGTGTGACTTTTAAAAGCCTGGATGCTAGATTTCAAGAAAACATGTACTTCTTCTTGCCCCCTAAAAAAAGCCTGGGGTGTTGGAGAACACTTTTAGTCATTTGCCCTCTCACAACTGTGTGTCTAGGGGGATCAGAAGGCGGTCACAGGCATGCCCTTCTGGGCCTAGACCTTGGCCTTGCACCCCATGGGTCTCCTGTGGTTGTGTTTCCAGTTCCTATAGGCACCGAGAAGCCTGGCTCCTTATGCTCTATGTACCTCAGGGTACCCTGGGGCACAGAGCCGATGCTCAGTGCATTGTGCCACATAAGATTGCATTATTTTCCCAAGCTGTGGAGTAGAATTCCTGACACGTGTGTGGCCTATTTCTCAAGATGATGACAAAGATAAAAATCAAATATGAGCCATGCAGAGCCTATGCAAACGTTTTTAAAAGTATATGGATGTGAAGTGCTGCCTTGGGGATGTGTCCCCCTTGGCCCCACTCCTGGCTCTGGCTGCCTGGATGGACAGATATAACCCAGGCTTCAGCCCCAGGCTGGGTTAGTGGCATCTGGGCTGCAAGTCTGCCCGTGCCATTTCCGGCCCTTCCTATGTTCGGCCAAAGCTGACCTATCCAGCGAGGTGGGTTCATTTAGAGTAAATTCCCTTTACGCCTGCAGCCTTGTGAGACCCTGGCAGCCCTAGGTCCTTTTCTGGTGAGGATCTCTTTTCCAGAGAGTAAAGTCCCAGTGCTGTGGGATAACAACTCTCAACTGCTTAATTTAAAAGGTCTCTTTCCCATCAGTCCCTATCAAAATAACACCAACATTCTTCACAGAGCTAGAAAAAACAATTCTAAAATTTGTATGGAACCAGAAAAGACCCTGAATAGCCAAAGTAATGCTGATAAAGAAAACCAAAGCTGGAGGAATCACAATTCTGGACTTCAAGCTGTATTACAAAGGTGTAATCATCAAGACAGTATGTTACTGGCACAAAAACAGATGCTTAGGCCAATGGAACGGAATAGAGAACCCAGAAATGGACCTACAAATGCATGGCCAACTAATCTTTGACAAAGCAGGAAAGAATATCCAATGGAATAAAGACAGTCTCTTCAGCAAATAGTGTTGAGTAAAACTGGACAGTGGCATGTAGAAAAATGAACCTGGACCACTTTGTTAAACCATACACAAAAATAAACTCAAAATGGATGAAAGACCTAAATGTGAGACAGGAAACCATCAAAATCCTAGAGGAGAAACCAGGCAACAAACTCTTTGGCCTCAGCCGCAACAACTTTTTACTTGACATGTCTCCAGAGGCAAGGGAAACAAAAGCAAACATGAACTATTGGGACCTCATCAAGTTAAAAACTTCTGCACGGTGAAGGAAACAATCAGCAAAAGTAAAAGGCAGCCTACAGAATGGGAAAAGATATTTACAAATGATATATCAGATAAAGGGTTAGTATCCAAAATCTATGAAGAACTTATCAAACTCAACACCCAAAAACCCAAACAATCCGGTGAAGAAATCGGTAAAAGACATGAATAGACACTTTTCCAAAGAAGACATCCAGGTGGTTAACAGACACATGAAAAGATGCTCAACATCACTCATCATCTGGGAAATACAAATCAAAACTTCAATGAGATACCACTTTACACTTGTCAGAGTGGCTAAAATTAACAACTCAGGCAACAATAGATGTTGGTGAGGATGCAGAGAAAGAGGAACCCTTTTGCCTGCTGGTGGGAATGCAAACTGGTGCAGCCATTCTGGAAAACAGTATGGAGGTTCCTCAAAAAGTTAAAAATAGAACTACCTATGACCCAGCAATAGCACTACTAGGTATTTATCCAAAGGATAAAAAAAGTTGATTCAGAGGGGGACATGCACCCCAATGTTTATAGCAGCAGTATTGACAATAGCCAAAGTATGGAAAGAGCCCAAATATCCATCAACAGATGAATGGATAAATAAGAAGTGGTTTATATATACAGTGGAATACTACTTGGCAATGAGAAAGGATGAAATCCTGCCATTTGCAACAACATGGATGGAACTAGAGTGTATTATGCTAAGCGAAGTAAGTCAGAGAAAGACAAATATCATATGATTTCACTCATGTATGGAATTTAAGAAACAAAACAGATGAACATAGGGGAAGGGAAGAAAAAACAAGATAAAAACAGAGAGGGAGACACATCATAGGAGACTCTTAAATACAGAACACAGACTGAGGGTTGCTGGCGGGGTGTTGGGTGGGGGGATGGGCTAAATGGGCGATGGGCACTAAGGAGGGCACTTGTTGAGATGAGCACTGGGTGTTGTTGCATGTAAGTGATGAATCACTAAATTCTATTCCTGAACTCATTATTACACTATATGATAACTAACTTGGATTAAAAATAAAAATAAAAATAAAAGGTCTCTCTCCCAGCCCAGTCCTGTGCACGGCATGGTGGGGTAGGAGCCTCCACATGACTTTACCACTGTAGCCTGGGCATCCTCCAGGCCAGAGGGAGGGTGGGAAGAGTCAGACAGCCCTACTTACTGGCACAGCACGGGTTGCTTTTTGAGTTCCTCAGGCCTCCCCTGACCCAGTAATGCTGGAGACCCCTCAGCTGTAGCCCTTTCCACGTGAAGGATGCCTCTCAGGATGCCTGCAGCTCCCACAGGTTTCCCTTCTCCTGGGGTTTTCTTTCCTCTCCAGTCTGTCTGCCTGAAAGGAAGAGTTTCAAGATATTCCATGGGAGTTGACAGCTGGCTAAGGAGAATAAAAACACACCCTTTGTTTTGCCAAATGGGGCAGTCTGCCAGATGTGGCCTTACCTTCAGACTGCCTGGGGGTCAGAGTGACTCCTGCTTCCTTCAGAGAACACAGGCCAAGCTCCCCAGATGGAGCTTGAGGTGCTATACTTGGTCTGAGGGAGGGGAGGTGTCCCCTCGCTCCCTTGTGGGGAAGGGCGGTGTCAGTGGGGGCTGTCCTCTAAAAGTCCTGCCTTCCTGGCCTTCTTCTCCCACTCAACTTGGAGCAGAGTCTTTGGGGTCATTCCCTTGGCAACTCTTCTGTTGATGGTCTAGCACCTCACTTTGAAATGTGGGGTAATTGATCGTACTTTTTTGGCCTTTGAGTTTAAATTCTGACATAACTGGCTGAGTCGCCTTTGATGTTCTTTCACGCAGCCCTGAGCTGAGCCTGGACCAGCAGCCTTCAGAAACACCGGAGAGGGGCCTGTTCCTTGCCCTCCTACCCCCTCCCCCCAGAATAAAGGAAGCATGGTGGTGGTGTGTAAGATGCATCTGGAAAGGTGTGGTTGCAGTTACATGTTCACAGTAAAACTGAGTAGAAAGGACACAATTCTGACATCCCCTTCACATTCCACATCACTGCATTGTTTATGCATGACTGACATAAGAGTTTCCTTAACATTGTTATTTCAATACCTGAAGCTGTTCTGTTACCTCTGGGCTCTCATTCTCTCCAATTTATACAGAGAAGCCCATGCAAATAGGGAGAAGCTCAGTATTGGCTTCTCCCTTCATAACTCCCACTTCCTCCACTGCCTCCAGGACCATAGCGTTCTCTACCATATGGTCCCCCCATATTCCTGCTGCCACCAAAGTTTCCACTCTTCATTTGACTTGTTAGAAAGTTGCTGGTTACACTTTCCAAAATCATCGTAATTCCCACCTCTGTAATTTCCTCCTCCAAGGTTGTCATAATACACTCAATGTGGGGCTCAAACTCACGACCCCAAGATTGAGTCACATGACTGAGCCAGCTGGGTGCCCCAGTTTTCTCTTTATTAACATCTTGTACTATTGTGTCACATCATTAAAACTGGTTAGCCAATGTTATTATTAACTAAGGTGTGAAGTCTACTGTTTCCATAGTTTTGCCTTTTGGAGAATGTCACATAGTGGAATTATACAGTGCATAGTCTTTTTAGATTGGCTTCTTTCACATAACAACATGCATTTATGGTTCCTCCATTTTTTTTCTTTTAGACTTGGTAGCTCATTTTTTTTTTTTTTTAGCATGGAATAGCATTCGATTGTCTGGCTGCACGTTTGTCCATCACCTACTGAAGGACATCTCGGTTGCTTCCAATTTTAGCAATTATGAATAAAGCTGCTATACATATTCATGAGTGGGTTTTTTTGTGTAGACATAAGTTTTCAACTCATTCAGGTAAATGCCTACAGGTGGAATTGTTGGATAATATGGTAAGAGTGTGTTTAGCTTTGTAAGAAACTGCCAAACTCTTCCAAAGTGGCTGCACCACTTTGCACTCCCAGCAGCGATGAAGGAGAGTTTCTGTTGCCAGCATTTGGCATTATCAGTGTTCCAGATTTTGGCCACTCTAAGAGGGGCGAAATGGTATCTTATTGTTTTACTTTGTATTTCCCTGATGACATATAATGAAGAGCATGTTTTCATATGCTTATTTGCCCTCTGTATATCTTCTTTGGTGAAGTGTCTGTTTCAGATCTTTTGCCAATTAAAAAAAATTGTGTTGTTTTCTTATTGTTGAGTTAAAAAATTTTTTTGTACCTTTTTTATTCTAGTCCTTTATCAGATAGGTGGTTTGCAAACATTTTCTCCCAGTCTGTGATTTGTCTTCTCAGTTTCTTAGTATTTCCTTCACAGAGAAAAATTCTTTAATTTTAATAAAGTCCCACTTACCAATTTTTTTGTTCTTGGATTATGCTTTGGTGTTGTATATAAAAAGTCGTCACTAAACTCAAGGTCATCTGTACTTTCTCCTGTGTTAACTTTTAGGAGTTTTATACTTTTGCCTTTTACATTTAGGTCTGTGATTTATTTTGACTTAATTTTTGTGAAAGGTGTAAAATATGTGTCTAGAGTCATTTTTTTTTTTTTTTGGATGTGAATGAGTTGTTCCAGTACTATTGATGAAAAGACTATCCTTTCTTTATGAACTGCGTTTCCTCCTTTGTCAAAGACTAGTTCACTGTATTTGCTTGGTCTATTTCTGGGCCCTCTATTCTATTCAACTGATCTATTTGTCTACTCTTTTAATTGTTTTGTCTTTTAACATATTACTTTAACACTGTCTTGATAACTATAGCTTTATAGTAAGGCTTGAAGTCTAGTATTGTTAGTCCTCTGACTTGTTTCTTCTTCAATTCTGTGTTGGCTAATCTGGATCTTTTGCCACCATATAAATGTTAGAATCAATTTGTCCATACCCACAAAATAACTTTTGGGATTTTGACTGAGATTGTGTTGAATCTACAGATTAATTGGGGAAGAACTGACCTGTTGACAATATGGAGTCTTTTTATCCATGAACCTGGACTATCTCTCCATTTATTTAGTTCTCCTTTGATTTCATTAATCAGAATTTTGTACTTTTCCTCATACAGATCTTGTACACAGTTTGTTTGATTTATAGCTAAGTATTTCAGGGTTTTTTTTTGGTGCTAATATAAATGGTGAGTTATATTCCAATTGTTCATTACTGCTCTGTAAGAAAGAAGTTGACCTTTGTATATTAACTTTGTATCCTGCAACTTGGCTGTAGTCACTAATTGGTTGTAAGAAGTATTTTTGTGTTGATTCTTTGGGATTTTCAACATAGACAATGATATCATTTGTGAACAAAAATGGTTTTATTTCTTCAATCCCAATCTGTATACCTTTTATTTCTTTTTCTTGTCTTATTGCATTAGCTAGAACTTCCAGTATGATGTTGAATAGGAATGGTGAGATGGGACATTCATGCCTTCCTGATTTTAGGGAAGTATCTAGTCTGTCACCATTAAGTATGATATTAACTGTAGGAGTCCCCCCCTCCTCTGGATGTTCTTTTTGATTTTACCTTATTTTCCCTTTTTTATTACCATTTTTTTCTTTTTCAAATTTTTATTTAAATTTAACAGTTAGCATATAATGTAATATTGGTTTCAGGGATAGAATTTAGTGATTTGTTGCTTACATATAGCACCCAATGCTCCTCATAACAAGTGCCCTCCTTAATACTCATCACCCATTTAGCCGATCCTCCACTTATCTCCCTCCATCAACCCTAATTTGTTTTCTATCATTAAGAGTCTGACTGACTGACTTATTTCACTTAACATAATATACTCTAGTTCCATCCATGTTGTTGCAAATGGCAAGATTTCATTCTTTTTGATGGCATACACGCACACACACACACACACACACACACACACTACAGCTTCCTTATCCATTCATTAGTCAATGAGCATGGGCTCTCTTCATAGTTTGGCTATGGTTGATATGAACCATATGCTGCTATAAACATCGAGGTGCATATATTCCTTCAAATTTGTATTTTTGTAGCCTTTTGGCAAGTACCTAGTAGTACAATTGCTGGGTTGTAGGGTAATTCTATTTTTAACTTTTTGAGGAACCTGCACACTGTTTTCCAGAGTGGCTGCACCAGTTTGCATTCCCACCAACAGTGTAAGAGGATTTCCCTTTCTCTGCATCCTTGCCAACATCTGTTGGTTTCTGTGTTGTTAATTTTTGCCATTCTGACACGTGTGAGGGGGTATGTCATTGTGGTTTTGATTTGTATTTTCCTGAGATGAGTGATGCTGAACATTTCTTCATGTGTCTGTTAGCTGTCTGGATGTCTTCTTTTTTTACAAATTTTTAATGTTTATTTATTTTTGAGAGAGAGAGAGACAGAGTGTGAGTGGGGGAGGAGCAGAGTGAGAAGGAGACACAGAATCCAAAGCAGGCTCCAGGCTCTGAGCTGTCAGCACAGAGCCCGACGCAAGGCTCGAACCCATGAACCATGAGATCATGACCCGAGCCAAAGTCGGACACTTAACTGACTGAGCCACCCAGGCACTCCTGTCTGGATGTCTTCTTTGGGAAAATGTCTATTCATGTTTCCTGCCCATTTCTTAATTGGATTATTTGTTTTTTGGGTGTTGAGTTTGATAAGTTCTTTATAGATTTTGGATACTAACCCTTTATTTGATGTGTCATTTGCAAGTATCGTCTCCTGTTCTATATGTTACCTTTTAGTTTCGTTGTTTCCTTTGCCATGAAGAAGTTTTTTATGTTGATGAGGTTGATATATATTTTTATGTTGATGTATCCTAATAGTTCATGTTTGCCTTTGTTTCCCTTGCCTCTAGCAATGTGTCTAGTAAGAAATTGCTGCGGTCCAGGTCAAAGGGGTTGTTGCCTGTGTTCTCCCCCAAGATTTTGATGGTTTCCTGTCTCACATTTAGGCCTTTCATCCAGTCAGAATTTATTTTTGTGTATGGTGTAAAAAAGTGGTCCATTTTCATTCTGCATGTCGCTGTCCAGTTTTCCCAGCACCACTTGTTGAAGACACTGTCTTTTTTCCATTGGATATTCTTTTCTGCTTTGTCGAAGATTAGTTGACCATATAGTTGTGGATACATTTCTGGGTTTTTTATTCTGTTGCATTGATCTATGTGTTTGTTTTCATGATAGTACCATCCTGTCTTGATGATAACAGCTTTGTAATATAGCTTGAAGTCTGGAATCGTGATGCCTCCAGCTTTTCTTTTCTTTTTTAGGATTGTTTTGGCTATTTGGGTGGATGTTCTTTTTTAAATTGAGGAAGGTCCCTTCAATTCCTGCTTCATTGAGAGTTTTTATCATGCATAAGTGTTGGGTTTTGTCAAATGCTATTTCCATATCTACTTCATGCAATTATATAATTTTTCTTTTGTAGCTTGTTGATGTAATACATTACATTAATTGATTTTCAAATGTTGAACTAGTTTTGCATACCTGGAATAAATCCCACAAGTTTGTGCTGTGTGATTATGTTTATAAATTGTTGGATTTAGTTTGTTAATATTCTGTTGAATATTTTTGTATCTGTGACCATGAGAGATATTGGTCTATAGTTTTCTCTACTCACAATGCTCCGGTCCAGTTTGGGTGTTAGGGTAATGCTGCCCTCATAGAGTGATTTCAGAGTAGTCCCTCTACTTCTATCCTCTGGGAGAGATTGTAGAAATTTTTTATGTTTTCTCCCTTAAATGTTAGATAAAATTCACCACTGAACCCATCTGGGCCAGTACTTTCTGTTTGGAAAGGTTATTAAATGTTT
This sequence comes from Prionailurus viverrinus, assembly GCF_022837055.1. Lineage (NCBI taxonomy): Eukaryota > Metazoa > Chordata > Mammalia > Carnivora > Felidae > Prionailurus > Prionailurus viverrinus. The sequence continues at coordinate 169,750,023 of NC_062562.1, forward strand.
ATTTTAATTCACTTTAATAGATATAGGCTTATTCAGATTTTCTATTTCTCTTTGTGTGAGCTTTGGTAGATTGTGACTTTCAAGGAATTAATTCATCTTACCTAAGGTATTAAACTTTGGGGCATAGAGTTGTTCCTAATATTCCTTTATTATCCTTTTAATGTCCACAGGATCAACAGTGATGAAGCCTTTTTCATTTCTGATACTAATAATTTGAGTTTTCTCTTTTTTATTCTTAGATAACTTGCCTAGAAGTTTATTTATTTTACTAATCTTTGTAAAGAACCAGTTTTGGTTTCTTGACTTTCTTATTGTTTTCCATTTCATTGATTTTGCTGTAATTCTTTATTTTTTTTTATTTTTGGATTTAATTTGTCCCCCCCCCCCCCATTTCCTAAAGTGAAAGCTTAGATTACTGATTTTTTATCTTTCTTTTTCTCTAATGTATGCATTTAATGCTATAAATTTCCCTTTAAGCATTGTTTTTCCTGTATCCCACAAATTTTGATTAGTTGGATTCAAGTCCACTTTCAAATAACACTATATCATGAAAGAGGACACATCCCTGTAGAGATGTAGTGACAAGACAGTCAAAGAACAGGAAGAGAAAAAACACTGAAGTCAGCAGCTCTGGGTTTGCGTCCCAGCTGGGGACTGGCGTTGCTTCCTCTTAGGGCTTAAGAGTCCCCATCTGTGAAATAAGGAAGTTGGACAAGACAATCTCTCAAGCCTTCCTCTGGTTCCAACTCTTTGAGATTTTAATATGTCTTTTGGGGAACCTGTTAATATATGAAAGTGTCCTCTTGAGTAAATTTTTCTTCACAAAGTGAGAAAAACCCCACATTGTACCACTTTATAGGCAGAACAAGTACCTTATAACAGAGTATTCCCAGTAAATCCTTCTGTCCTTTATAATTTGTCATTCATTTTATGTGTCAATAAGCTATAACAAAATGCACTATTCCATCAGTATTTTGAAAAATTTGTTATCTGTTAGATCAATTAGAAATAAAAAAAACCCCCAAAACCTTAAGTTATTCCTTCTCTACCAATCTTCTTTATGGAGATCCAAGTTTCTAACCTACATCATTTTTCTTTTTTTCTGAAGAATTTCTTTTCATATTTCCAGCAAGGCAAGGCTACATGCAATAAATTCCCTCAGTCATATTTGTCTGAGAAAGTGTTATGCCCAGAATTCGTGATCCCCAAATACCGCCAGGGAGCCGAGTCCCATGTAAAAGCAAAAGAGCCTTTATTCGAGCTAGCTCGAGCTCAATCCCCTACCTGCACTGACACAGTGGTGGGATACCGGGGAGAGAGAGCGAGTTTCAAACGGACAAAGGTTTTACTGGGGCCTAGGGGCAGTTGGTGAGGTAATGGCTGTGGCCTCAGCCGATTGGCTGGGGAAGGGTCCGAGTCCTGTTAGGCAGGTGAGGGGGGGGTTACTCAAGGGGAGGAGGTGTGGTCAAGGTGAAGGACACAGAACAAGATGGAGTCGGCTGGTGTAGGCCCGCCCTTTCAAAAGTCTTTATTTCTCTTTCACTTGTGAAGGTTAATTTTCATGGATACAAAACTTTATGTTGGTAGGTTTTTCATCAGTGCTCCAAAACATTTCACTCCTTTTTTTCTTGTTTGCAGTTTTTCTGAAGAGAAGTTGAGTTCAATTTTTTTTAACTCCTCTATATGTAAGGTGTGTTTTTTCCCCTTCCTCTGGTTTATTTAAAGATTTTCTTTTCTTAATTTTCTGCAGTTTGAATATGTTATGTCTAGGTGTAGATTTTTTGGTACTTATTCTGCTTGATATTCTCTGAACTTCCTGAATCTTCAGTTCCCACCATTAATTTTGGAAAATTCTCAGTCACTATTGTTTCAAATATTTCTTCCATTTATTTCTCTTTTTCCTTTTCTTCTTTTCCCCATTATGTGTATGTTACAGCTCCTGGAATTGTGCCACAGTTATTGGATATTTTGTTCTATTTTTTTCATTTTTCTCCCTCATTATATTACAGTTCTGGAAGTCTCTATGGACATTTCTTCCAGTTCATTGATTCTGTCCTCAGTCATGCCCAGTCTACATGCATTCTATGAACCCATCACTTGTGTTCATTTCTGGTGATAGTGTTTAATTTTCTAGCATATCCTTTTTTAAAACTTTTTAAATGCTTGTTTATTTTTGAGAGAGAGAGAGAGAGAGACAGAGTATGAGTAGGGGAGGGGCTGAGAGAGAGGGAGACACAGAATCAGAAACAGGCTCCGGGCTCTGAGCCATCAGCCCAGAGCCCGATGCGGGGCTCGAACTCCCGGACCGCGAGATCGTGACCTGGCTGAAGTCGGACGCTTAACCGACTGCGCCACCCAGGCGTCCCGCCCCCCCGCCCCCGTAGAGTTCTTAATGTATTAATCATACTTGTTTTAATTCCTAGGTCTAATAATTGCAACGTTTCTGCCATATCTGAGTCTGTTTCTAATAATTGCTTGGCCCCTTCAGACTGTGATTTTTGTCTTTTAGTAGGCCTTGTGATTTTTTGTTCAAAGTTGAACATGTTGTGCCGGGTAAAAGGAGCTGAGGTAAACAGGCCTCTAGTATTGCTTTTTATGTTTATCTGGCTAGGAGTTAGGCTGTGTTTATGGTTTGCTGTAGCTGTGAATATTAACGGCTAAAATCCCCTCTGGTGTCCTTGTTATTTCCTCCCTTGCCGTCGGGCTTCTTAGAGACTTCTTAAATAGGGTCTGAGGTGTGCAGTTTGAATTCAGTGTCTTTCCCTATTGTTATACATGAACCCTACTGATGTGCGGTGTGAGGTGGGGGAAGGGAGGGCTTCTGTAGTCCTAGGATTGGGTCTTAGTCTTTTGCGGAGCCTGGGCCCCCAGACCGTGAACTCCCTAGTACTTCTCAGTTTTACTTCCCCTTAAGTGTGACAGAATGGTTAGAGTGGGCTGCAATTGAGTATTTCTCTTTCCTCTGGGTGGTCTAGGCTCTGGTAGAACCACAGCAGGTCAGGAGGAGGTTAACTAGTTTCCCCTGAGGCAAGCCTTACTGCGAACAGAGTCCTCTTGTGTATTTGGAAATGGGTTCTTTTCTTCTCCCCTGCTGGAAGCATGAAGGGATTTTTCTCTGATATTCACTGTGAGAACCTGGTCCATTCCTGGAGGGTTAAGTCACAAAAGTGTGAGGCCCCTTAGGCCTGGGTCCTCCCACAGGTTTTAACACACGAATTTGTCCTTAATGACTATATCTGTTAATCAATTGCAGGCTAGGGTCTCCTACCCCAGCTCTGGTTCCTGCAAAGGTTTCTGCTGCTGGGATTCTGCTCCCAAAAGCTGTGATTCTCTGCATCAGCCTGTCTCTCCAGTCCTGGGAGCAGTGGTCCGTGCTCTGACCTCAATTTTGTGACGAATCTAAGGTAAGTTTTTGATTTTCAGTTTCCTCAGCGTTTTCTCCTTGAGAAGACAGGAGTGATGCCTTGCAAGTCTCTCGCACGCTGGATTAGAAATTAGAAGTCAGGGGGTGCGGGGGTGGGGTGGGGCTCAGTGGGTTGAGCATCCGACTTCAACTCAGGTCACCATCTCGCATTTGAGGAGTTCGATCCCCATGTCAGGCTGTGTGCTGACAGCTCAGAGCCTGGAGCTGCTTCTGATTCTGTGTCTTTCTCTGCCTCTCCCCTGTTCATGTTCTGTCTCTCTTTGTCTCAAAAATAAAATAAACATTAAAAAATAAATTAAAAACAAAGAAATTGGAAGTCTATGGAAAGCTGTTATGCCCAGAATTCGTGATCCCCAAAGACCACTAGGGAGCCGAGTCCGATGCAAAAGCAAAAGAGCCTTTATTCGAGCTAGCTCGACCTCAATCCCCTACCTGCACCGACGCAGAGGTGAGATACCGGGAGAGAGAGTGAGTTTCAAAAGGACAAAGGTTTTATTGGGGCCTAGGGGCAGTTGGTGAGGTAATGGCTATGGTCTCAGCTGATTGGCTGGGGAAGGATCCGAATCCTGTTAGGCAGGTGGGGGGGGGTGTTACTCAAGGGGAGGAGGTGTGGTCAAGGTGAAGGACACAGAACAAGATGGAGTCGGCCGGCGTAGGCCCGCCCTTTCAAAGCTACTTTTTCTTTTTTAATGCAAGCCAGAGGTAGAGTGGAATGTGGAATATTTTTATAAATGTACCAGATTACTCTTCAAAGTATTTTCCAGAGTATACATCAGATGGACTCCAATATTTACTCAACATTTGATTGAGTTCAGGGAGAATGAGTCAACTGATTAACTGATGAGCAAATTAAAGGATAAATCAATGATGAGATTTTCTGTACTTTTTAAAATCAAGAAAGCCTCAGTAGGTATAATTTAATATTTTACATAGCGGGCTAACTTTACAGAGCTGATAAATTCAAACCAAAAGGCTGAAAATTAACAGCTTGGAGAGCAGAGCAACCTCAACTGACTGGTGCCTTTTACACCTGCTTCACTCACTCCATTTGGTCTAGAATCCTTGGAACTAGTACAGGCCGTACATTATTTGCAGCAAAAGAGAAGGGGGAAAACAGAGCAAACATGTCAACACACCTTCTAACTCTATTTGGCTTCTACAACCCACGCTCTGCAATCCTGTTCTACGTTCCTCTTGCCTCTTGACGGGAATTACCCCTGTAATGGTGTAGTTACAGCCCCAAAGCAGCTGCCTCTTTCCTACTGGCTGCTGTGAGCACAGAGGGCAGAGCCCAAGAACTCAAGCTCGGCCCCTCCTCGTCTCGTCCTTTTCTGCTCATACTTCTCCCAGGTCACTTTCAAACAAGGCAGTTGCCTCCAGTTTACGCCAGAATCTCCCAGTGCTTCCTCTCTTCCCTGGCATTTTCAAAACCTCACAAAGAGCATTTAGTGCTTTAGATGTCTGACTTGCATGTATTTCTGTACTAGGGGACCAAAGCCGCCAGCAAGGATTTAATGCTATTTCTACCCTGGATGGTGAGTCCAGGGCACAGGGCAAGCCCTTTGGGTGCATGATATCCTTCCAGGGAAAACTTGCTCTGGATGCCTCCCCTCCCCCCAGCACTCACCTCCTCACCACTCAGGTGTCTACCCTGTGAGACCAGGCAGGCTCTGCTTCCCACTGGCCCCCACGGTCGTGAACTGAGTGGCTGGAGCGAAATGTGCCTTAGACCACTGGCTGTCTCTGGGTGGTGCTGCCCCTGCCTGGCTGTGTGGGACCCGGAGAAGGGCTTCTGGTTGCCGGCACCTGGACTCTGAGTGCTGTGAGGCCAGGCACAGAGCAGTCCGCAAGGCACAGAACAATTCTTTGCCACAAAGAACGTCCCTGACAAAACTGTCGACAATAAGCTCGGGAGGATAAGACCTGGTCCTGTGAAGAAAGCGAGTGGTGTACGTGAAGGTGACGACGGTGTGGGCTGAGTGAGGGTTCTCAGAGGTCTTGAGGCCCATCTGACGTGTCTTTTACGAAGGCGGCCCTGAGCACGGCGTGGAGAGAAGTCACATGCACGGAGAGCTGTGCACCGGTAGAAAAAGTCAGGATCCGGAAGACTGTGTTGCCTTTCAAAATGGCTTGTTTCTGTTTTGTAGAGAGAAGAGAAGAAAGTGAACAAGCTCGAAGGAAAACAAAATAAAGATCTCTTCTTTTTAACCACATATTCAGCAGAAACGAGAATTAAGAAGTAAATTCGTAAATGGGACTTAGTTTAAAGGTTTGCCTCTAAAATAAACGGGGAAGGATAATTAATCACTCAAGTGGCCCTAAAATATTTGATAATGTCCTCCCAGGAGTAGTGGACGCGCCACATGAAAGCGAAGGCTTTTCTACACTCAGTTGTTCCCATTCGCTAACCCTTTTATACACAAAACCAGAGTTATTAATGAAAATATCAAACGGTTTTGTCCTTGTCCTTTTATTACAATGCTGTTGCGTAATCTCTGGCCTTTAGTCTTCCCCCCACTTTCTAGTCTCTCTTATTGGTCCTTCTGTGATACCACAGGCACTTTGGAAAGGGGGGGTGAAAGGGCAGGAACCAGTGCAGCAGTTCTGTGCTGAGCAGAGTGCTCCAGGGTGCTGCTTACCACTGCACTACCTGGCGTGACGCTGCCCCAGACATCACGTAATGGCAGCTAAGGAAAAATCCCCTCTCTGACTCAAGTGCCCAGCTATTATTTTTAACTCGTGATAGCTGAGGAGAAGAGACTTGGGAATCTAGGTTTTGCCCAAGTCCTGCCGCATGAGCCTGCATTCGTTTTGCCTCTCGGGACACATGTCTTCTCATTTGTAAAATGAGATAGTGAACAGGCTAGCGGACTATTCTGACTACTTCTAACACTCTCAAAGCAAGCAAAATTGATATTTAAAAATTAGAGCTAGCTGCATTTTCATATGTATTGTAGTCTTTAAAAGAACAAAATGAGGCTTTAACTTTTTTTTAATCTTAATTTTTTTTAATTTTTATTTTTAGAGAGAGAGAGCAGGGGAGAGGGGAAGAGGGAGAGAGAGAGAATCTTAAGAAGGCTCCATGCTTAGCGCAGAGCTGAACATGGGGCTCCATCCGTGACCCTGGGATCATAACCTCAGCTGAAATCAGGAATCTGACACGCAACTGACTGAGCACCCACGCACCCCCAAAATGAGGCTTTTTACTTACTTTGCTGTCAAAGCTGGAAATAATTTCCTTTTTTTTTTTTTGTAAGTGTTTATTTATTTTTGAGAGAGAGAGAGACAGAGAGAGACACGTGAGCAGGGGAGGGGCAGAGAGAGAGGGAGACACAGAATCCGAAGCAGACTCCAGGCTCCGAGCTGTCAGCACAGAACCCGACGTGGGGCTGGAACCCATGAACCGTGAGATCATGGCCTGACCCGGAGTCGGACGCTTAACTGACTGAGCCACCCAGGAGCACCTAATTTCCTTTCTTATAATTTATTTTATTATGCATCTGTAGAAGACAAAAGTTCAGAACTGTTTTCACACCTGGAAGCAGTGAAAATAGCCTGTTACTGTGTCTGGTCTTACCCTCACTGTGTAATTTTGACCTATAACCTGCAAACCAGCGTGAGTTCTTCATCTGAGAGAGAAAAGTATCGCCGTGACCATTCACTTCTCCAAAGATGACCTTGCTAGGAGATCACTGCATGGCCTATGTCGCTGGCAGGAAAGCTGGCAATGGCTCTGCTCTTCAGGGCTGGGGCCTCACTCAGGTCGGTCACCTCTGTTTTCACTGGGTGTGGAGCTTGGTTATCTGACTTTCTGGCGGCCAAGTTCCAAGAAGTTTAGAAACTCTGAGTCAAGTTTACAGAAAACCATAAAAAATTAGCAGAGCAGATATTAAATTAAAACAAAAAGACACAGGAACTGAAAAGTCATGCCAGTGGGGTGTCTTTGCACGGAGATGGTGTTACCTGGTATTCACGAAGGTGTGGCTGAAGAACCAAGCAAATGCTAGGCACTTGGTACCTTTAGAAAGCTGAGAAGTGAGAACATCTTTCACAAATGGTGGTTAAGGTGGCCTCAAAGAGTAGGCTTCAGCAGGGGGGTGGGACATTTGCTCCTGTGGAGCACCCTGCTAATGGCTAAGGCGAGGCAGGTGAGGCCCAGCAGTCCTGCATAGAAAGCGAGGAATGCAAACTGCTTCTGGACTCCGAGGGACTCAGGAGGGGCTGGCTGGCAAGATGCTGCACAGCTAAGGTCTAGGGACAGGGGCGCTTTCAATCTGTATTCGAGTTGTTTAAAACATATTCGTGTTTTACTTTTCTGTCGGCATCAAGATGCATTATGGAGATGCTTGTCACATTTGTGCTTCGCTATCAAAAATTTTAAAAACCGTCTGTAGTAGTGCTATCTGAACTGCTGTGTGCAGGCCCGGGCAGCCTGGGAGCCCCCGTCTCTGTGTCAGGACATTCTGTGCCTGCCTACCTCGCTGCGTGCGTGCCCAGGTCAGCACTTTGTTGTGCCCTTGGTTAAAGAAGGTTGGACTGATTGTCTTAATTTCCAGAGGGGGAAGAAGCCAGCTCACACGGCCTAGAGGGGTCCTTAACTGGGCATTTTGGTTTGGTGGGAGCCAGTCCTGCTACCAGGTGGACTCTGTATAATAGAGACTCGAGGCCCGGACAAGCCCTGCCTGAGTGGGCCTGTGTGAGGCTACCAGGGTCCAAAGAGCATCTTTTGGGTGTCAGACGGGTGCATATTGATGGTCCTCAAACCGTGGATCCAGCTACTTGGGCTATTTTGATGACTTAACTGGAGCTAGTTGATTCTTGTGTCATTAGTTAGAAAGATGATCAGATAAGCCATTTCTTAACCATAAACTAAAAGAGGACATAGCAAGAATGACCCAGGACCCTACTCACCCACCATCCCTCAGTCCTTTCAGACTCCAAGCCTGCTGCCCGGAGCTTCTCGGGCAGGGTTTTGGCTTCTAGCCCAAGGCTTTGGTCAACGTTTAAATACAGAAACTGGGTGGGGAGCCGGAGCTTTACATCGGACAGTAGGGGAGGGCCGTGCAGAAAAATTGGGGAATGAGCCGTGGAAGAGGGAGACAGAGGTTCTGAGGATCAATTTGTCAACTCTGACTTTAAAACTTTGCCGTGGTTTTAGTCTCGACTGAGCTAATGTTGTGATGGTCATTTTTGCATATTAAAATGCAGGGCTCTAATCTGAGTCTTTTGCATTTTCTTATATTTCTGTTTATTTTTGTTAAAGTTCCTAAACAATTACTTTATAAACAAAAACAAAAGTTATTTTTGAAGTTTTTAATGGAACAATATATACCTGTAGAAACACATTTTCTTTGGTCTGTTTTTTCTCATAGTTTCTAGCTATAGTAAGCTTTATAAATACTTACACATTTGTTAGTACATCTGTGCCGTGCACCAAGCCAGGTGCGGGAAATGTGAGCCACCGGAGGTGGGTCTCTGCCTCTCAGGGGCTGGCACCTCGGGGGGCTAACGGGGTCTTTAAGGAAAAACATGTGTGCTTGTGCTTGCACACACAGCACGCCTCATCGAGAAGATGGGTGCATTTTATCCCTCATTTTAGTGCTGAGATTCTCTTAAGATTTTGGGATGTCCCACTTCCAGCTGGAAGAGGGGCAAAGAATAAAAGCGTCAGAAGACTCATCTTCCAGGTACTTAACTGTTCCATTTGTGACAAGTTTTGAGTTTAAGGATCTTAGATGAGAAATTTCCTACACAAATGGACAGGAGAAGACAAAGACAAGCCTTCCTGGCGGCACATTTTCCAAGAACCGCGTCTGTCTCCCTGTCTTCTCCAGCTCGTACTGCCAGGTGCCAGCAAGTCTCTGTGTGCCAGGCATACACACGTTTCTGGATTCAACTAAATGGTGCACATGTCTGTTCTTTGAAGCACCTTTCCCTCTTTCCTTTCTCCGGTTGATGTGTGTTTTACATATGGGCACACCAGTGGACCCAGAGCCGGAACATTTCCAGAAGCCAGGGGCTCCGTGGCCTCCTCCCCGTCATTGTCCCGTCTCACCACCCAACACGGTTGTGTCAAGGCCACAGTGAGGCAATGAGGAGAACACTGGCAGGTCCTGGCCGTGCAGCACAGAGACAATGGCAGGGCCTGGCCGTGCAGTATAGAGACCGTGGCAGGGCCTGGCCATGCAGTATAGAGACAATGGCAAGGCCTGGCTGTGCAGCCCAGAGACAGTGGCAGGGCCTGGCCGTGCAGCCCAGAGACAGTGGCAGGCAGGGCCTGGCCGTGCAGTACAGAGACCGTGGCAGGGCCTGGCCGTCCAGAACCGATACTGTGACAGGGCTGTGCCACTCATTTTGCTATTTAATCCCGTGTTGATATATGTAGCTATCTGTTTGTTTATGGCTGTGCCACCTCTCAGCTGAGTTGTAAACTCGTCAAGTTCAGGCCATGACTCACATCTCTGTTGCCCCCTGTGGTGCCAGTTGGGGCCTCCCATATGGCCATACTTGCTGTGAATTAATCTGCAACATTCCATCACTTGCCAGCCTGTCTTCAGAGGACCACACAAGACAGAAAACCTGATTATCCAACTGACTCTTCACTAGGCAGCAAGTATTTAGTTAGCGCCCAGTATGAATGAAAAACATCCCTGAGAACCAGACTTGCTGCTGGGCTCGAGGGCTTGCGGTCTGCAGGGGAGACAAAGATCCGATGACTGCAGGAAAAGCATGCTCTGCTCTAGCAGCTCGGCTAGCCCATTACACAGAATGAGTAACTAGATAGGTAGGTGGGTAGTAAATGAAAAAAGCTTTGAGCTTTAAGCGAAATGCCTTTATGAGTCAATGTAACAGCTAAATGCATCAACTTGGACACATTGCAACTGCAGAAAAGGAAGATTTGTTAGCCCACAAATCAGCCCACATTTCTCCTGAAAATGTTCCTTCTTATAATTGAGAGCACTTTAGCTGATTGCTTAAAATGTTTCATCCTTCAAACAGGTCACATCCTGCTTTAATTTTCTTTATGGAGTGTACTGTCCTTCCAGCTTGTCAAATATGGTTGAGAGGATTAAAAATAGAATGTGCGGAATCTGGAAGAGGTACCGAAAAAGCAAAATGCAGACAGGATATTACATTTCCCTTGTGTTGGTTTTCCCACACCACCCATAGGAGGCCGGCAGTTTCGGGGACGCCGATTTGTTTTCTTGCTCCGAGGCACCGTGTGTGGGTGGCTGCAGTTGGGTTATGTGAGATTGGTGGACTCCATAATGCCGCCACCCGTCCACGGTTCCCCGGGGAATTCCTCAGCGGCGTCCCCAGGTGATCAGCCACAGGGGCCGAGGGAGGACACCCCGTGGGGACACTGGCTAGCCGGTGGGTGAGGTGTTTGCTGCAGGGCACACCTGGGCTGGTGGCTTCGAGACAGAGTTCCCTGACCCATGCTCCCTGCTCCCCTGACCATGGGGCATGAGGGCCTGGAGGACAGTCATGACTCCAAGATTTCGTCCCCGCCACTGTCGCCATCTGTGACTGGCTGGGTGCGGCTTCTCAGAAGGCTGTGATGAAAGGATTTGAGGACTCGACCCAGGACACTGCAGAATTATCAATTCTGCTCCCGGCAAGAAGGGAGGGGCAGCATGGGGTGCTCAAAGCTGTAGTTCAGGGCAACTTTTGAGTCCAGCTCACCAGCTCTGGGCGAGTGCAGAGCAGGGCGGCACCTCTGTGAGTCCTCCCCAGCCACCTGCTGCCTGTTCCAGGCTGCCTCCCTCGGGCCCTGGCCGGGAGCCAGAAAGTCAGGCACTGTGCACAAATACCTTATGAAACCCCATTAAACCCTATTGCGCAAATGTCATTAGTATTTCTGTTTCAGCGACAAGGAAACTGAGAAGAGAGTGAGAAACTGAGATATTAGGTGATAGAGCCTGATACAGAGTCGCAGTCACCCAATTTCAGGGACCATAACTTTAATGTCTACCTTATGTTCCCTCCTTGTTTTAAGATGTCTTTCTTCTGGGATTCAGAAGGGCAGGAGCCGGCAATCTAGCAGGAACCAGTTGAGCCTCTGCCCTCTAACAGATTGGAGTGTGGCTGGGTGCCCAGAGAGGAGCCGACCCTGGCCGCCTAAAGGTTAATTCAGCCACTTTGAGATCAATGTGGAGCAGACTAACTATGGAGGGAGCTGCCCAGCAAGGGCCAAGCCTGGGCACCTCCCTGCCAGGCCCTGGTCTCGTGTGTCCTACGGAAGAGAGAATCCCATGACACCACAGTCAAGTCCTTGTCTGGTCATCAGAGAAGAAAACCTCAGTTATCCAGGGGCCATTGTTATACTTGAGAAAACATGTCATTTGTTCATCTAGAGACAAGGCCCGGCCCAACCTGCTACAAATATCATAGACCTGTTTTCGTTCCTCCTCCTCTTCCCTCCCCTCCCCTCCCCTCCCTTCCCCTCCCTTCCTTTTTCTTTCTTTCTTTCTTTCTTTCTTTCTTTCTTTCTTTTCTTTTCCTTCCTTCCTTCCTTCCTTCCTTCCTTCCTTCCTTCCTCTCTCCCCCTCCCTCCCTCCCTCCCTCCCTCCTTTTCTTTCTTTCTTTCTTTCTGGAAGAAAAAGACTATTTTAAAAAAGAGCCATTGATTTTATAGACACCCAAATGGATGGACCAGGTAGTAGCAAACTCCTTAATTTCAGGAAAGGGAATAAATGAAGGATAGATTTAGGGGATTAGGGAAGTCTATTAAACACAGGTCAAAGGTCACTACGATCTTATTACTGCAGTTTGGCTGCTTCACATTGTCTTTCTTTTGAATGAAAAATATCTCTTTCAATATTTCCAATTCCTGACAGCCTTTTATGAGCAGCAGCAGATGAGGTATACGCTGAATCCATTTGAGGAAAGACTAAGATCTCTAACATTTGACTTCTTGGATTCTTTTTAGCCAGTTGGTGGATTTTCTTGTATACTTTAGACACTTCACATGACTTCAAGAGACAGTGAAAATGCTACAAAACTGAGAGTGATCAAAATACTCCTTGAAAATAGCAGGCACCATTTCTCAGTAGCATTGTTCTTGGCTCCATCAGGAGGAAATTTCCACATCACACACCTATGCAACTAACACTGCTCAAGGGGTCTGACTGGGAGGTGGCCCTGAAGTGCTGGTAGGACAGCCGGGACAAGAGACAGGGAAGGGAAGGGTCGTTAACAAGCAGATTGCCCATGTGGGAGGCTGGGACTCAGGGTCTCTGGGGGTGATATAGAACGCGCCTCAGAAGGGTTTTGCCCAGGGGATAGGATGCCAAAGCAGTCAGCCTCCAGGTCCCACATGCCCTTGGAGCCCCTGGGGCAGTAACGCTCCACCAGAGTTTCAGGTAGAGACTTGGAATCCCTTAAGGCAGGCATGCCCTGGAGAGGTGAGTGGCTTAAGCCCCGACACAATGGTGCTTCCCACCCACATGCATTCGGAATGTCAGGATTCTTTCTTTCTTTTCTTCTTTCTTTCTTTCTCTTTCTTTCTTTCTAAATTTTTAGAGAGTGTGAGTGGGGGAGGAGCAGAGAGAGGGAGACACAGAATCCGAAGCAGGCTCCAGGCTCTGAGCTGTCAGCACAGAGCCTGACGCGACCTCGAACTTATGAACTGTGAGAGTATGACCTATACTGAAGCCGGCACTTAGACTGAGCCACCCAGGCACACCAGAATTGTTTCCAAGTTACATTTTAAAATCAAAATAATTTTTTTTCCCTTTAGCACTTTTTCTTTGGTCACAAATCTGGTTTTAAAACCATGATGAAGTGGAGACAATCACTCTGGTATTTCAGACAATATCTCCTAACTCCTGGTGTAAAAAATTAAGAGGTCTTGGTCCAGATGAAATCCTTTCCTGAATGGCTCTTTTACTGAAGGGATTAGTCTGCCTTTTTTCTCCCCTTTAGTGTCCTCATCCTTTCAGATCCCCTTCTATTTAGTACAAGGTAAACTGTTAAGACTCAGTGAAGGCGTGCTCCCAAGCTCAAGTTTCATGTATTTCCAGTAGAGAGAGGGATTTTGAATATAAATTATTTTTTTTTTCCATTTGAGCTTGCAGCCCAAACTCAGTTCAGACTCCAAACGCAAGCTGTATGTAGAACAGAGCTCTCCTTGCGATTTGTCCTGCAGGGAGAGGGGCCAAGGGGAAAAGACCAAGAAGTAGAAACAACTGTTCTGAATTCACATCTTTCAGGCCAACAACCACAAGATGTTTGGGCGGCTAGACGGTGCAGGAATGTGGCCATTGGCCCCGGGACATTTATTGTCACGACCTGGGACAAACTTTGGGGGAACATCTACTAAATGAATCCGAGGATCTGATGCTAAGCCTGGATTTGTGCTGTGCCAAATAAACTCCTTCACCTTGCCCTCCTTTTGGCGTTGGCTATCACATGCGATGTCACTGAGTCATTTATAAAGATTTTTCTCTGGGAGACTATAATGTACAGAATTGGCAACAGGGAAAATCACTGAGTTTGCATGGCTTTGAGAGCAGAACATAGTTTCTGACTCAGAGCATAAACCGAGTTTATCCCAACACTGTGTTGGTCCCTGTGCGACACTTTGCTTGGGCTTCGTAACCTTTAGAAGGCAGATGAGGTCTTTAGCAGCAAAATGAAGATAATAATAGTGTCATCGACACAGGCTATTATGAAGATCAAATGAGACGAAACACACAGAAAATCTAGAACGGGTCCAGGCAGTGTGAGCACTCAGTAGGGGTTAGCTGGTCCTGGTGGTGGCGATGTTTCTGCTCCTGGCACTGCTCTCTTCCCCTAAAAGCTCTTTGTCTCCACCTGCTTTCTTGCCACTTTGCTCAGCATTTCCCTGTGGGCCAGTCTGTTCTTCCCTGCACTGACCTCCCCCGCCCCCTTTTGCTCCCCCGCTCGCTCCCGCTCCTCCTGTTCCCCCAGATTCCCCTACAGGGCAAGCTTCAATCAGGATTAAGCATTAAGCTATTAATGGGTGGTCACAATTTAAAGTGGCAGGCCACGCAAGTGACCTCCTACTTCAGGCTTTTTAATTCAGCCTCCAAGGGTTTAACCCAAAGGAGTGAAACAAGGAAGCAAACAGACAAACAAATAAATAAAGCTAATGGTAAAAGTTCTTAGGGACAGAGGAGGCTAACCCTGCTAATGTGTTTTTCAATGTTCACCTTGATCTTAGTGGGCCTCTCTTACTAACCAGCCCACTTATGTTCACCACAGCCGCCACTGAACAGCAAACGTCTCATCTTGCAAGACTGAAGGGCACATGTTTTTCCTGGCTGCGTGCAATGCTGTCTGTCCACCTGCGTCATTCTACAGACCTCTACAGAGGGACCTCGCTGGCACCTCACACCTGGGGGATCATCAGCAAGTCACTTTTGCCTCTTTGGACCTTGATAATACAACAAGAGTTCTGAGCCTTGGCACTTTCGCTCTTCCTGAGGAGTCCCTGGAAAACACCATCATCCCCAAACCCTCCTCTACGCCAGAAGCTCCTCCACAGCAAGCCAGAGAAAATGGTTCTGAACTGCCTGTGGCTGGACTGACAAGCACAAGATTTGTGACTTTATTTTCCAGACAGAAGGAAGTCTAGTTTCTTCACATGTGCAGATTTTCCATCTAAGAACCTTCGTTTATTCCCATCAGTCATGGGCACGATTTCAAAGCAGGTCACTGCCACTTCTTGTGTTTCCTCCCTACTTTTGCATCTTGGACTCAGTGCACACTTAACCATCTGAGGGCCCTGGATGCAAAGGCTGTTGTCCCTCACGTACAAAGGCAGTGTGAATAATCTCTGTGTCCCTCACATACAAAGGCAGTGTGAAACTACTGCCAGAGACCCAGTGACAAGAGCTCAGCTGGCAGTTTGAGTGGCTTCATGGGATAGAATCTTGTTAGTGAAATGCCACTAGTATGTGTTGATGTTGCCTTATTAGTAATTACAGAAATCATTTTGTCTCAGTAAAATCTCAGTTCCCCTGGTGACATAGGAATTCTTAGTAGACGAAAGGACTTCATTTCTGAAGACCAGTCATCAGCCCCAATACAACTAGTCACTGCCATTCATAGGGTGCACTACTGTCCCGGAGCCCTCGCTTGCCCAGGCAGCCTGTGTTCACGTGTCTGGTGTGTTCACGGCTCTGTCGTCCCCCAACCTGGGATCATTCCATATTCTGATGCCGCTTCCACCTGATGAGTTCGTCAACGTGGTGCTTTTAAATTCTCTTTTTTTCTAATCACGGAAATAATTAATCTTTACCGCAGGAAACTTGGTAGTCATAAACAGAATTAAGTTTCCAAATTATCTTTCAGGGATTGTTTCTGTAATGTTTTGATCTATATTTTCCCCCATCTTTTCATGTCTACATTCACTTTTTATTTATTCAATGTGCATATAATTATTAGGGGCTTATGGTGCGTAATGGGCTATCTGGAGGTGTGGGAAATACATTGAATTTCCTCAAGGGCTAAAAAATTTAGCAGAAGACATCAAATACCCATATTCTTTCATTTGACAAGCATTTATCAGTATCTTTTAATGAGTGTCCTCAAGTGGCTTAGAGTTTAGGGTGATGGTGGATATAGCAATAGGATAATAAGGTGTCGTGAGCCCACAGAAGAGATGTGCTACACATGTGTACGGTGTTGCAAGTCCGTATAAGGGGTGTGTTATAGGGGCATGCAGGGTGTCGTGAGTCCGTAGGACAGATACGTTACCAAAAGCATGTTTTTAGTGTGGATAACAGAATCAATTGTCGTATCCTGCAGGTACACTACTCTACAGTGTCAAACAGTAGTCTAAGGCAATCATGTAAGAGATGTCACATGGCCAAATGTTATTAACTGCCAAAAAGGCGATAAGCATACTCTTTAATTAAAACTGAGATCGAGATTTTTTACAAGGGGCTCCAGGAGTTGAAGGGGCAGAAATTGCCAAGTGACCCCCCAGCTTGGGGCCTGAAGCCTGCTTCAGATTCTGTCTTCGTCTCTTTCTGTCCCTACCCCGCTCATACTCTGTCTCTCTCAAAAATAAATAAACAAACTTTTTTTAAAAAAATTAAAATATTTTTGACAAGCAAAACAGAAACTTTGTCATACGAAGCACGAATTCTCTAAAGGAAATACGTAAAGTGTGCTTAAAGTATTTAAGAAGGACAGTGATACTGGATGATAGAATCTCAGAAATTCAGGGAGGAATAAAGAACAATGAAAACAGTGAATATGTGTGGTAATTCTGAGTGAACATGGATTGTATAAAATAATAACAATGATAACAGCAATAATGTCTGAAAACATTTAAAATATATATAATATGGGGCACCTGGGTGGCTCAGTTGGTTAAGCATTTGACTTCGGCTCAGTTCATGATCTCCTGATTTGTGTGTTCAAGCCCTGTGTTGGGCTCTGTGCTGACAGCTCAGAGCCTGGAGCCTACTTTGGATTCTGTCTCCCTCTGTCTCTGACCCTCTCCCACTCCCATTCTGCCTCTCTCTCTCTCTCTGTCTCTCTCAAAAATAAATAAAACATTAAAAATTTAATAAAAATAAAAAATGTATAATATAAGTAGCATGATTTTTGGGGTGGCAAATGAGGTAAAGCATGTTCTAAATCCCTTGAAAAAAAATTTTTTTTTCAACATTTATTTATTTTTTTTGGGACAGAGAGAGACAGAGCATGAGGGAGACACAGAATCGGAAACAAGCTCCAGGCTCTGAGCCATCAGCCCAGAGCCTGACGCGGGGCTCGAACTCACGGAGTGCGAGATCGTGACCTGGCTGAAGTCGGACGCTTAACCGACTGCGCTACCCAGGTGCCCCAAAATCCCTTGAAATTTTAAGAAAGAGATAAAACACTAATTTAAATTTGAATTTTCTAGTAAAAGATGTATGTAGTAGTCTCAAGTATAACCAAAAAGAGAATAGTAATAGAATATATAACTACCAAGCTAATAGTTAGAAGAAAAAAAGGAAAGAACAAAAAGTCAACCAAATGGGATGTGAATAGAGAAAAAGAATGTAGAACATATGAGACAAATAGAAAGCAATTAATGAGGTGACAGATTTCAGCTGAAATATATCAACAATTATGTTACATGTAAATGAAACAGATACTTAATAATAGGACCAAGATTAACCCCCAAATTTATATGCTGCTTCTAAGAGATACACATAAAATATAAAGATAAAACTGAAAGTAAAAGGATAGGAAACAAATCACTATGCAAACATAAATAAAAAGATTATGAAGCTATATATCAATGCAGACGTTAAGATAAAAAGTACAATTTACTGGAAGCTCCACTAATGCTAATTATGTATACTCCAAATAACAGTGTTAAAATATATAAAGCAAAAAGTAGGCAAAACTAAAATACAACAACAAAACCCCAAAAGCCCTGCAACAACAATGGGAGAATTTCATGCACTTCTCTCAGTACCTGATAGAATGAGCAATCTAAAAATGTCAGACAAATTCGGCCTGTTTAGTATATGTGTGGGGGGAAGCTAATCCCCCAAACAGCACAATACATATTTTTATCAAATACACATGGAACAAAAATTGGCATGCCATAGAGTACTGAGTAGATTTTGAAGAATTGAAATCAGATGAAATGTCTTTCTGATTACAGCACTGTTAAGTTAGAATAAAAGAAGGAAAAAACATAACTATAAAATTTCTTTGTGTTTAGAAATTAAAAATACACTTCTGGACTAACTGGATATTTGTTGGCTTTAATGAGGTATTTTAATTTTTAGTGTGTAACATGTAATTGTGGCTAAATTTTTAAAAGATTTCTTATAAAAGAAACATGATTAAATAATTATGAATGAAATCATTTAGTGACTGGAATATGTTTTATAATCATCCAATAGAATGTATGGGAAGATAGATAAAACAAAATTGGCCCTATATAAGATTGGCTGATAATTCTTGAAATAAGGGATAGTTTTATGGAGACTATTTTCTCTTCTTTTGTATATTTCTCAAAATACCTATTACAGCAGGTAAAATAAATCTATTTTAAATAACTATGGTTCAAAAAAAGGCAAAAAATAAAAAAATATTTGGAGCTGAAAAAAGTGAAAATGCTATATACATCAAAACTTGTTATATGCATAACCAAATGAGCATAACAAAAACTTTGAAAAATGAATTGCTATTGTAATTACTACCTATATAAGGTGGGACAAAATTTTAGTTTGAACCTAACCAGGTTGATTGCCTGATAGAACAAAATATCAGTGTTCTCTAGAGGGTTTAAAAAAAATTTTTTTTTAATGTTCATTTATTTTTGAGAGAGAAACAGAGTGTGAGTGGGGGAGGGGTAAAGAGAGGGAGACATTGAATCTGAAGCAGGCTCCAGGCTCTGAGCTGTCAGCACAGAGCCCAACATGGGGCTTGAGCCCACAAACCACGTGATCATGACCTGGGCCAAAGTTGGACGCTTAACCGACTGATCCACCCAGGGACCCCTAGAGGATTTTAACAGCACCCTCACAATTTAATAGACTAAATGCTAAGTATACCATCCAAAATTCCTCAAAATACTGCAAACCAAAAAGTATGTCTAATTCTTAAGGGAATTGATAATAGATGCCAGCCTTGAGATGATTCAGATGTTGGAATTATGGGAAAGACTTTAAAGCAGCTATTGTAAACATGGTCTGTAAGCACTTTTGAAATCATGGACATACAGAAATTCTCAGCAGAGAAGTAGAAACTATTACAAAAATTGGGTATTTTGGAACTGAAAAATATGTAAAATAACAACAATAATAAAATAATAATGAAAATAATAGCAAAGCACCTTATTGGATAGGTTCAATAGCAGAATGGAGATAACAAAAAAGACAGTGAACTTGAAGAAGAAGCAATGAAATTTATCTGTCTGAAGGACAGAGAGAATAATAAGGAAAAAATTTTGACAGCCTGAGGTATCCATTGGACAATACCAAAAAGTATGATTTTTATGTGCTTGGAGTATCCTAAAAATAAAATAGACTGATGAAGAAAAAAAAAACATTTGAGGATAATATAGCTGAAAACTTGATGATTTGGTGAAAGACATATTTACAGACTGAAGAAGTTTAGTGAACTTCAACCAAGACAAACTAAAAACAAATAAACAGACAAATAAATTGCATGCATATATACCATCATTAAATTGTTAAAAAACAAATATTAAAAAAAACCTTGAAAGCAGCTGAGAAAAATGACATCTTACATATACAGGAATGGCAATTTGAGTGACTGAATTTCCCATCAGAAAGCATGGAGGTGATGACAGTGAAACATTTGTAAAGTGCTGGAAAGAAGCACTGTCAATCTAGAATTCTGTATCTAGTGAAAATATACTTCAGGACTGAGGGCAATGAAAACATTTCTCAGATGAAGGAGGAGAAAATATTTTTTTATGCTGTATAGAAATGCTGAAAGACATTCTTCAGGTGGCAGGAAAATGGTAACAGAAGAAAACATGGAACTTGAAGAATGAAAGAAGAGGAACAAAAGTGGTAAATATATGGGTAAATATAATAGACTATCTTTCTTCTCTTAAGGTCTTTTTTATTTACTTTTTTAATGTTTATTATTTATTTTTGAGAGAGAGAGAGAGAGAGAGAGAGAGAGAGAGAGAGAGAAAGCATAAGCAGGGGAGGGGCAGAGAGAGAGGGAGACACAGAATACAAGGCAGGTTCCAGGCTCTGAGTTGTCAGCACAGAGCCTGATGTGGGGCTTGGACCCATGAACCATGAGACTGTGACCTGAGCTGAAGTCAGACATTTAACTGACTGAGCCACCCAGGAGGCACCCCTCTTAAGGTCTTTAAAGCATACAATTGTTGAAAGCAAAAATTATTAAAAAAACTTTTTGGGGTGTCAATGCATGTAAATGTAATATATTTGGAAAGTAGAACATAAAGGCAGGAGAGTAAAAGGACTTTTAGACTGTGATGCTTCTGTTTTACTTAAAGTGGTGCATTAATTAATCTAAGTTAACACTATAAAAATGAATACAAGCCATAAAAACATGATAAAAATAATACAAAGAGCAAAAATTTAGATAAATTAAGGTGGAATACTATTAATACTCAAATAGCCCTAAAGAAATCAAGAAAGGTGAAAGAGAAAAACAAAGAAGAAAAAAAATAAAATGGTAGATGTAAGTCCAAATATCTCAATCCTTATATTAAATGTAAATGGTCCAAACACATCAATTAAAAGACACTATCAATTTGAAAAAAAATTTTTTTTTCAATGTTTATTTATTTTTGGGACAGAGAGAGACAGAGCATGAATGGGGGAGGGGCAGAGAGGGAGACACAGAATCGGAAACAGGCTCCAGGCTCTGAGCCATCAGCCCAGAGCCTGATGCGGGGCTCGAACTCACGGACCGCGAGATCGTGACCTGGCTGAAGTCGGACGCTTAACCGACTGCGCCACCCAGGCGCCCCTACACTATCAATTTGGATAAGTAAAGAAGACCCAACTACATGCGGTCTATAAGAAACCCATGATATACCATGCAAGCACGAGTCAGAAGTGAGCTGGTCAGTAGTGACCATATCATCAACAGACAAAGTAGACTTCAGGACCTTCAGGACTAGGAAAAATAAAAGGTATAAAAATGATATTACACAAAAGGTCAATTCATCAAGAAGACACAACAATTCTAAATGTTCATGAACCTAGCAATAGATCTTGAAAATACATAAAGCAAATATTAATAGAAGTAAGATATAATCCACAATTATACTTGAAAATGTCAATACTCCTTTCTCAGTAATCAAGGGAACAAGTAGACGAAAGATATATATCAATAAAGATATACACATCTGACAAACATTATCAAACAACTTGACCTAACAACAGAATATACACTTCAAGTGCATCTTCTCAAGTGCAGATGGAACATTAATCAAGATAGACCACACTCTGGATCATAAAGCAGTTCTTACTGAAGTTAAAAGAATTGAGACCACAATGTGTGATATCTGATTATAAAGGAATTTAATTAGAAATCAATGAAAGAGAGATAGCTAAAATTTTTCCAAATATTTGGAAATCAAAAAAAACATCTCTGGGTTATAGATGGGTCAATAGGTAAATAACAAGGGGTGCCTGGGTGGCTCAGTCTGTTGAGCGTCTGACTTCGGCTCAGGTCATGATCTCACGGTTCGTGGGTTCAAGCCCCACATCGGGCTCTGTGCTGACAGTTCAGAGCCTGGAGCCTGTTTCTGATTCCGTGTCTCCCTCTATCTCTGCCCTTCCCCCACTCATGTTCTGTCTCCCTCTGTCTCAAAAATAAATAAACATTAAAAAAAATTAAAAAAAAGAAAAAAGTAAATATCAAGATAAATCAGAACATATTTTGAATTGAATGAAAACTAAAATGAGGCATATAAAAATTCGTGGGACTTAGCTAAAGCAATGGCTAGAGGCAAGTACTCTAGCATTAAATGTTTTCCTTAGGGGAAAAAAAGAAGGAACTCTACCTAAAGAAAGAGGAGAAAATTAAACACAAAGGAAGACAAAGGAAAGAAACAATAAATATAAAAACAGAAATAGATAATATTGAAAACAATAAAGAAAATTAATGAACTCAAAACCTTGTACTTTGAAAAGTTCACTAAAATTGATAAACCTCTAGCCAGACTACCCCATGATGAGAGAAGACACATATTATTATTATCAGAACTAAATAGAGACAACACTAAAGAAAATGAAAATTTTAAAGGGAATTTAAAGTACTACTACAGACAATTTTGCACCCATAAATTGATAATTTAGATCAAATAGAACAATTTCTTAAAAGATACAAACTACCAACTCTCATTCAAGAAGAAACAGATGATCTGAATAGCTCCATATTACTAACAAATTTAGAGTTAACAACCTTCCAACAGAGAAAACTTCAGGCATAGATGGTTTCACTGGTAAATTCTAGAAAATATTCAAAGAAAAAAAACCCTAACTCTATACAATCTTTTCCTGAAAATAGAAGAGGATAAAAAAACTTCCCAACTCATTTTGTGTGACCAGAGTTATCCTGATGCCAAAACCAGAAAAAAAATTATAAGAAAATAAAACTACAGACCAGTATTCTTCATGAATAGTGACAGAAAAATCCTCAGCAAAATTTCAGTAAATCGGATCCATATTTAAAAAGGGCTAATACATAGTGACCAAATCAGGTGTATCTCAGGAATGCAAGGCTTGTTCAACAGTCCAAAATCAAACAATGTAAATCACCCTCCTGCATTATAATCAAAATAATGTACCAAACAATGTAATCATCATATTACAGACAAAAAAGAGAAACTATATGATCATATCAATAGATGCTCAAAATGCATTTGATAAGTCAACATCCACTCATGATAAAAGTTCAAGATACACTAGGAATAGAAAAGAATTTTCCCAACTTGCCAAAGGATGAAAAACCACCATGCTTAATAGTGAAAGAATGTTTTCCTTCTAATATGGAAAAGAAGACAAGCTGTTATTGTTATTGGTAATAAATCAGTAGGAAAGCTCACACCGCCTGGTCCTTCTCACAACTTCTGTAATAAATATAAGTTTCCATTAATATTTCAAGTGAAATTTTTAGTCTGAACATGATACTATCAATTATTTTAGAGAAAAATGAGCTATGTCACCAATCATAATCATAGCAATATTAATTTTTCTGTTTGGTTTTTAAATTCAAAAAAAGTTATCATCTTTTTTGAGAAATATCCTATGAAGCAGGAACTCAAAAAATAATTTCCAGTTCACAGACAAAACTATTGAATTTAGAGTAGTATAGCCCATTGGCCTAAGTGAGACACTCCATCTCATCACCCTGGGTGTTTTCTTCACGATGCTAACGCAACATGCATTGTAATCATCTTGTTCAGTTTTGTTGTTTTTAAACTCAATTGTATGCCTCCCTGCCAGAATGTTAGCACTGTTGGAAACTTTCTTGGCACTTGCTTGGCATGAGATAGGTATTCAGCCAGTTGGTTGAGGATTGAAGATCCTCCTGACGTTCAGTCTAAATGCTGTGTGTCTGGCCTTATATTGCATACAGGAATGAAGGAGGCCAAGCTGTAGCTGGCTCTCAGATGTAAAATGCACCAGTGAGGACTGTATGGTAACATGAACAAATGCTTATGCTATAGGGCCGTCTGGGTGGCGCGGTCGGTTGAGTGTCCGACTTTGGCTCAGGTCATGATCATGCAGTTCGTGGGTTCAGGCCCCACGTCGGGCTCTGTGCTGACAGCTCAGAGCCTGGAGCCTGTTTCTGATTCTGGGTCTCCCTCTCTCTCTGCCCCTTCCCTGATCATGCTGTGCCTGTCTGTCTCTCTCTCTCAAAAATAAACAAACATTAAAAAAATTAAAAAAAATACTTACGGTATAAAGATTACTGTAAAAGCAAATTACGAGATTGTACATATACTATGATTACTTTTCTTTTTGCACAAAATATGCATATAAAAAGGAATATAAGTAAATTTATTCAATTGGTTATGTTAGCCATACTTAGTAGTAAGATTAATGATAAGAATTTTTCCCCTTTAGTTTGTTTTCAAGATTTTCTCAAATGTGATTATATTACTTTGACCAACTACCCTAATCAAAGAGGCAATACCCTGCATTACTTATTGTATTTATGAAGAGAATAAAATGTGCATGGTTTGCTTCCTCCTTGGGAGACAGTGTGGTATAAGGGGGCACGGTGGCTTGGAGTCAGCCCCACCTCTCCCAGCCCTGCCTTGGGTCTAGATGTGAGCCACACAGAGCTATGTGTGCTTTGTATGCTCTGCTATCTGCTTCGGAAACTTCTCCAATCATCCCTCGTTCATGTGTCTGGCTAACTCCTTTAGGAATCAGTTCACAGGCCCCCTCCCAGAGAAAGCTGCCCCAAGCCTCTTGTGTGGAATTAGGCCCTCCCATGGGCTTATCTTACGTCTTTGAATTACCTGTTTGCCTGTGGTTCCCCCATCTGGACTGTGTTTTGTCAGAGAACCCCATCCTGGCATGTTACAGAAGTTCAGTACACACGTGCTGGAGATGTGAATGGACAAGTAAGTGAGAGACTCTCACTGGACTGTGCTCCTTCATATGTGTCTTTGGATGAGTCTTATAGCCTAGTTAGTATGTGTCTTCGGATGAGTCTTATAGCCTATCGGTGGTGATGTGCCACCTGCAGATGACAATGCAGAATTCCAGATGCACATTTCTCTTACCCTTTGCTCCTTCCTGTTTTTCTCTTTCCCTCCTTCCTTCATAAAATTTTGTGAGCTCCCGTCATCCACTTGCCAGAGAAGGAGACAGTCCCCAGAGGGTCAGAACAAGTGTCCCTGCTCTCTGGATGCTGAGAGTCCCCTGGCCTTGAATATGCCAGATGAACAGCTCCTTCATCCCCTTCCTTTGGAAGTGCCAATGAGCTTTTAGTCGTTTGTATTAGCCATTGGGCCTATATACTAATGAATTTGTCACTTGGGTCAACTTCAGGATCACTCTCCAGGAGGAACCCTGACGTGGGTCTGCATAACTCAAGTTCTGCTCTGAGCATGGCTGTGGACACTGGGCCTAGTGGAGAACAGAGCACCAGGCAGAGACAGGCAGGATCTCCATGGAAGGAACTCCAGCATTCTCCTCCTGTGTGGGTGGGTCTCGCCTTCTGTCTTCATCATCTTCTTTTTTTTTTTTTTTAGTTTTTTTTAATGTTTATTTATTTTTGACAGAGAGACAGAGCATGAGCGGGGGAGGGGCAGAGAGAGGGAGACACAGAATCCAAAGCAGGATCCAGGCTCTGAGCTGTCAGCACAGAGCCTGACGTGGGGCTCAAACTCACAGACTGTGAGATCATGACCGGAGCCAAAGTCAGACGCTCAACCTCAACCGACTGAACACCTAGATGCCCCATTCATCTTCTAATAGAAGTGTTTTCCCAGTGAAAGGCTGAATGATCAAGGGAAGAGGTAGGTCTCTCTTCCCCACCCCATGCCTATAAACTGAGAGGCTCGACTTGTCTGCTTTACACAGTGATTTCTGTGGGTGATTTAACTTGAAAACTTAAAGAAAGGGTGTGTGTGAAAACTACTGTTCAAATAGATCTTTTCAGGGGTTCACTGTAAGGCAACCACAAAACAGGGCAGCACACAGAACTTACTGTGTCCCACCTCAATCCCACACATACATGCACATTCATGGGGTGCACACTTGTACACACAAGCACACACCTCGCATGCTCATGTGGGCACACACTTACACACACGCATGCCCATCAGTGCTGTCCAAAACCCAATAAAATCATAGATTGAAGGACCTACCAGCCCTCTCCAGATAAGTTCCAGGAGTGGAGGGGACTTAACTCCCCAGGAGCAAGGGACTACTCGAAGTGTGGTGGCCACCCACGGACAGACGAGAGAGCTTCCGGAAACCTTACAGCAGCGTAGCACTCCCGGTAACCCAAGGTGTGAGCTCCCTGCCGTCCTGGGTGGGCAGAGGCAGCCCTGGTGGTGTGGAGCTTACATGTGCATGGGTGCTGTCGGCCACTCCTGCACAGCAGGTCTACCACATGGGTGTGGCACCTTAGGACACATTTGTCAGTCTGACAGAACAGTGACTGTGACTTTACAGAACGTACAGTTAGTACCGATTCTTGATGAGAGGTTGAGGGTACAGCTTGCTTCTCTCCAGGAAAGTTAACAGGGTTACCCTAAGCCTGCTAAAATGATGTCTTATCTTTCCTTCCAACCCATCAACAACCTGCATGCCCCAGAAGCCTCGGTCAGACCGGTTTCTCTGAGCTTCTAAAGACCAAGCACGAAAACTGGTCGGTTGTACATCACCCCTGCACACAGTGTCTCTCATCTCTCCTGCTTAGATTAGATACACCAGGCAAGAAGCAGCTTCATTTGTAGCCTCCAACACTTGTTACCTCCAAGACTTGAAATGCTTTCAAAGCATGCATGTGGGCAACTGCTTTCATAAGTTTTCATGTAGCTATGACTGCAGTGTGATGAACAGTTATATGTGTCCCAGCATGTACAGTTCAGTGAACTACTCATGCATTTATGGTAATTTGTCCTTACTATACTATGTTCTGGTTATATTTATTAAAGTATGATTTTATGTCTCCTAAATCTAATAAAATCCAGGACTTGCTTTTGTATGTATTTTATTATTTTTATTTTATTATTTTATTTTTTTAGATATTATCTTAACAAATTAATCCTTTTTTTAGCATTTTTTTTACTTTTTATAATTTATTTATTTTTTATAATTTACATCCAAGTTAGTTAGCTC
Organism: Prionailurus viverrinus; assembly: GCF_022837055.1. Classification (NCBI taxonomy): domain Eukaryota; kingdom Metazoa; phylum Chordata; class Mammalia; order Carnivora; family Felidae; genus Prionailurus; species Prionailurus viverrinus. Next base: position 169,776,753 of record NC_062562.1, read on the forward strand.
ATGGTGCAACAATGATTTCAGTAGTAGATTCCTTAAGCTGCTTACCCATTTAGCCCATCCCCCCTCCCACAACCCTCCAGGAACCCTCTGTTTGTTCTCTATATTTAAGAGTCTCTTATGTTTTGTCCCCCTCCCTGTTTTTATCTTATTTTTGCTTCCCTTTCCTTATGTTCATCTGTTTTGGATCTTAAAGTCCTCATATGAGTGAAGTCATATATTTGTCTTTCTCTGACTGACTAATTTCACTTAGCATAATACCCTCCAGTTCCATCCACGTAGTTGCAAATGGCAAGATTTCATTCTTTTTGACTGCCGAGTAATATATTACCACTGTATATATATACCACATCTTCTTTATCCATTTGGGCTCTTTCCATACTTTGGCTACTATTGATAGCACTGGTATAAACATTGGGGTGCAAGTGCCCCTTCGAAACAGCCCACCTGTATCCCTTGGATAAATACCTAGTAGTGTAATTTCTGGGTCTTAGGATAGTTCTATTTTTAGTTTTTTGAGGAACCTCCATACTGTTTTCCAGAGTGGCTGCACCAGCTTGCATTCCCACCAACAATGCAAAAGAGATACTCTTTCTCCGCATCCTCGCCAACATCTGTTGTTGCCTGAGTTGTTAATGTTAGCCATTCTGACAGGTGTGAGGTGATATCTCATTGTGGTTTTGATTTGTATTTCCCTGATGATGAGTGATGTTGAGCATTTTCTCATGTGTCAGTTGGCCATCTGGATGTCTTCTTTGGAGAAGTGTCTATTCATGTCTTTTGCCCATTTCTTCACTGGATTATTTGTTTTTTGGGTGTTGAGTTTGAGAAGTTCTTTATGGATTTTGCATACTAACCTTTTTTCTGATGTGTCATTTGCAAATATCTTCTCCCATTCCATTGGTTGTCTTTTAGTTTTGCTGATTGTTTCCTTTGCTGTGCAGAAGCTTTTTATTTTGATGAGGTCCCAATAGTTCATTCTTGCTTTTGTTTCCCTTGCCTCTGGAGAAGTATTGAGTAAGAAGTTGCTGTAGTGTACATATTTTTAAATTTTATTTTTCTGGTAATTGATTTTTCCTGTGTTTTATAGCAGTATTAGTCTGTAATGAGTTGGACATTAGAAATGTAATTTAGTCTTCTCCACAGGTGGTCTGGGAAGCACTCAGGATTCCCCATCACGAGCCCTGAGCAGCGTGAGATGCCTCTAGGCTGACAGTGCCCTGTAAAGTAACAAGTTCACACGGCAGTTTGGGACCTCTCAATGCAAACTTGATGAGCCTGGAAAATACCCTGGGGTAGCCGTAAGTGGAGCCAGGCCCAATAATTAGTGACTTAGCTATGAAACAATACAGGGACATTCTAGTTTATCAAAATTTAGCAACTCAGAACTTTACTTGACTTTTAAGAGAGAAGCAGAGGACCTGAAAATAAGCTGCTCACAGAGAGTTATTGGAGGCGTCAGGAAGAAGAGCTTCAAGCTTGGCGACCCCTGGGGGTCAGTGCAGGTTCATCGTAATTCCCCACACTTGCTACAAACAATGAGAATTGATATTCTGAGCCATGTCCCAAATCACAGCGAGACGCTCCTGTGCCTTCTGAATCATGCAGAGGGTCAAGTGTGTTCAGCCAGAAAAGTGAACCAATCCATTTCAGAAAATGTTCAGTGTTAAGTGATGACCCAGAAAGTACTCTGGTGATCCCAGAATTACCTTTAGCTCCCAGTTGTAGGGTTTGCCCTGTGTGTGGGCTTCCTGAAATTCTCTCTTCTACAGAAGCTGGGTTTCAGTGCAAGGCAGCGGGAGGTCGGTTTTCTTTCTTGCCCTGAGGCCTGGTTCAGTTTGTTCTTCCCTCATTTGGCAAACACGACGTGACCCCTTGGTGCGAGGTCCTCTGCTGGGCAATGAGACACAGGTGAGGTAAGGTCCATGCACTCTGGTAGGGGACTTCTATCAGCACCCTCTGTTCCACTAATTTGACCAGAAATCCATAAAAACTTTAACTTAAAGACTAAAGTACATTCACTTTCCGTTCAACTCATAGCTTGTCCTTGGACAACGTTTGCTGTCTGGAATTCTCCATGTTTTTCCTGGAATAAACCTCACCCATAATACATCATTTATGCTGTCCACTTTTTTGTGAGAGTAAAAATGAAAAAGAATTTAAGGACTCTGAGGAAAAGCTATCTGAGAACTGCATATTCTGTTATTTTTGTGATTTTAAAAAAATCTTACAGAATTTTGTGATACTGACTTAAGCAAATATTTGGCAATTTGCTTTATTAATTCTTTAATAAATTCAAAGGAATTACCATAAAACAAAAAACCTGTTTTCACTTCTCCATTCATACTTCTTCAGTTTATGTGCTATTACTTAGTGTTGTTTCTTAGTGAGTACAGGTGGCACACACTGAGGGACAGTGAATGCCCCACTTTGCTGGTGTGAGGGAGGGTCAGAGTCACCTAGAGCCTCTGGCCCGCTGCTCACCTTGGGCATCGATCGGTTTCATTAATGCAGTGACTTGGTCCTATGGGTTTTGGGTTAAACAGCTTCTACCGTAAGGAAATATGTCATAAGAATGACCCTAGTGGAGACAAAAATGAAAAAGTAAGCAAACTCGCTTGTGGACTGTGTTGAAGGGACTACCTTTGAGCTGTGTCTGTCAGGAAGAGGTGGTGTTTTCTTGGCTAATGGTGGGTGTCCTGGGCACAGCCTGGCCTGAGAAGACAGCCTGGCACCCGTGTGTCAATGACTCTGAAGGAGGCCGACCTGCCCAGGTGCTCATGGCCCCGCCCTCCAGGGATGGGGGCTGGTGGAAACATGTTGAGGCAAGGAGTGTCGGGGTCAGATTCCATTAATAAAAATAACTCCAGGAGCAGGTGGAGGTGGAGTCAGAGGGGTGAAAGTAAAGTCAGTAGGGAGATAGGCCCGTTAAAGAATCCAGCTCCCACAAGAGACAGCAAGGGGCTAAATCCAAACAAAAGCCACGGGATTGGAGAGGAAGGGACAGACTCCATGGATAGGAAAGAATTAAAATTCTCCAACGCCAAGGTTCGCTGGGCATGACAGTGAGGAAGAGAGAGTCCTGGTCAGTGGTGACTCCATCTGCCAGCAGAGCACTGAGGTTGTGAGTAGACAGCAGGAGGAAACAGAGGAGGAAGACATCGGCACTTAAGCATCTGACTCGCATCGTCCCACTTGGGCGTTATTAAAGCCTTTAACATATGCTTCTACACAGACCGCTGAGGCCAGAGGCTGGGTAGCTCACCCAGGATTGCATACCCCCCTCCCCACAGCCTGGGGTCCGTATCAGGAGGAGGAACCTCAGTACTCACCTGCCTGTCTGGGAAGAGGTGTCAGGAGTGTGGGCCCAGGTTGCCGCAGTCAGAGGGCATGGTGCAGCCTCAGGGTGCAGAAGGGCCAAGAGGGAAGCAGTGCTAGGGGAAGACGCAGTGTGACCGGAGGGACAGCCTGTGGGACCAGAGCAGCCGGCTGAGGTAATGCGGTATAGAGGGAAATGGACAGACACTTGAAAGGAAGAGAAACTCCTTAGCCACTGACCTAAATCCTACAAAATTTTCAAGTTCACACCACTGTGCCCATTTTTTAAGCATTACCTAATTTTATTCATAAATTTGAGCTCTGGCAGGACTGGCAATAATTTAGTCCTGCAAACAAGCACATCAAAATACAGCAAGCGATGAACAAAGTAACATCTATGCTGCAAATGAAGGCAGCCACCAGCTGAAGAGAGAGAATCCCTGTAACTTCATCAGGCACAGCCCGCCAGCCTCTTCCGCTCAACATAACCTTTCCTGCCAAATAGGCCCCCCCCCCCTCCCCGGGAGCAATGCTGGGGAGGCTGGAGGGAGCTGTGATTATTTGAAGGGTTATTTCATCCCTCTTAAATGCTTGTTTTGCAGTGAACTACAAAACTGGAAAAAAGAATATGCAACTAGAACTTCAGTAATATCAGGATTTAGATTTGACTTTTTATATGTTTTAAGGTAACAAGGTAGAGGAATGTTAAGAAGCACATTTGATACAAGATTTTTAAAGACTTGTTCATTTTTGAGAGAGAGAGAGAGAGTACGCAAGAGGAGAAGGAGCAGAGAGAAGGGGTTACAGAAGGGGGCTCTGTGCTGACAGCAGTGACCCCGACGCCAGGCTCGAACCCACAAACCGTGAGACCATGACCCGAGCTGAAGCTTAACTGACTGAGCCACCCTGGCGCCCCAACAAATCTGCTTTTTAAAAATTATCGTTGAAAAGCATTCCCCCACATCCATTTCAATGAGTTTATCAGTGGCGTTTCTCCAAGTGGTTATCTTTACAGCAACAAATTTCTCCCTTGGATGCCCTTAGAAACAGACAGCCTAGGGGCAACTCGTGCGTTATTCATCCTCAATCATCCATGAGCCAAGCGCCAGCCCTTGTGGGTACTGTGTTTATACCTGCTGACGGCTGGAGGCAGCTGGGGCTCCCAGCTTTCAGGGCCTTAAGCCAAACAAAAGCAAGGCCAGATGGACCACATTTGCACCATGAAGGCCTCTAGCTACTTACTCTGCGTAGCCTGACTGGGCAGTCCTTCTGAAGCCCTTGGCAAGGCCACCAACTTCGACACATCCACAGGACAGCATTCGCATTTTGTTTGATATAAACATGGGATCATGTGAAAAGCCTCATGGAGAGGGCACATGGCTGACACTTGTTGTTGGTTTAAGATAAGGTTTTTTGCTTTAAGGTCCCTCTGGTCAAGCAACCATTTCAGAGGGCTCCAAGTAGCTCAGGACTTTGGGTTCTGTTCCAAGGCACTTCTCATCATTTGTTTCTTTCTTCAAGTGTTACAGTGATCCTGACATGGGGTGACTTGGCAGGGAAATCTAGAGGGAAAGATTTGCATGTCCCAGGTTTTTCAATGTTCTTCTGAGTCTTGGGTTTAAAGCCTGGCTATTTATTGTTTGTTCATTTAACTGAAGTATAGTCAACACAAGATGTCACAGTCATTTCCCATGTACAACATGGTGACTCACCAAGTCTGTGGGTTACACTGCCCTCACCACAGGTGTCACCACACAGCTCTAGCACAATCCTATTGACTGTGGCTTGCTTAATCCTCCCACTTCCCTTCACCCCTTTTGCCCACCCCCTACCCCTTCCCTCTAAAGCCTGGTTAACTAGATACAATTTTGATTGTACATTTAATGGGAATATACTGGTTCAGAAGCAGGTGAAACAGTTCAGCTCCAGAACTTCAGACGCAGTGGGCAGGACACACAAATCCTGAATTTTCCAAACTCCTGTGACTTGGAAAGCTTGGTTAAATGTGTGCCTTACCAGAAAAGATGTGGGTTCTGAAGGAAGCAAAGAAGGAAGCATCACAGAATCTAGTCAAGGCATCTAAAGATCATCCGGTGTGATTGCACAGACTGTCCAATCGCAGCTTAGAGACTGGCCATGCCTAGAGATGGTTGTTGCTCAGATGGAACCCGGACCATCCATGACAGAAAATTCCCACAAGCAGAAGGGAAGAAGCACGAATGGAGGGAGATCCAGCCAGCACACCATAAGTGAGTTCAGTGTGTGCATGTGAGGGAGCAGGACTCCAGACAGACCCTACACTCTACCAGGCTCAACTCAAAGAGACACTGGGAGCACAGGACAGAAGTGCACCTGCCTAAGGCCATATTAGGCAATTATAAACATTTATATTTTTCTGTGTCTGATCCTCAAAGGGCCTCTGACACTTGAATCTACACACTACAAGTCCTGTGTGGTGGGAATACAAACACTAGCTGTGGCCTCAAAGAGCTTAGCGTTTACCAAGGAAGGTGAATAATAACCAGTATGAAGAGGCTACATCCCCAGAGCCCTGGAGTTTGAGAAAGGTCTTCTAGTGGAACGAACATTTAATCTGAGACCCAAGTGATGATAAGGACTTAGACAAGACCGTTCCAGATGGAAAAACAGTACACCCAGCGCTGAAGCCTGTAGTGGAGAAGGATGTGCATTTGAGAACTGAGGAAGGCTTCTTCCATAGGGTAGAGAGGGAGAGGGTCAGAAGAGGGTTTGGGGAATAAGATAAAGATGCGGATTCTGTCCAAAGGGCAATAGGAGGGCTTGAAAAAGGCATGCCAGACAGGAAACTGTGTAGCGTGGAAGAGAAATGCTGGGGATTTGAACAGGACTGGAGGCATGGAGACGGGAAGAAATGGCAAGATTCGTGTCACAGTTAGGAGCTGGAGTCAGCAGAAGTTGGTAATGAGCTTCTATAAAGGCTATTTCTAAGTTTCTGGCATGAACAACTGGATAGATGGCAGGTTCTACTGATTATTCTCAATTCCCCTCCTTTCAGGATCCATTTCACACTCGGTTTTGCTTGGCTCTGTTCCCTGAGGATGGCCTGACATAGAGTCTGGAGGAAAAGGAAGCTGGGAGAAGATAAGGAGTAAGTTTCAGATATGTCTAACCTGAGGTCTAAGTGAAGATGTTAAGAAGCAAGTTATATCTACAGTTTAGGAGCCCAAGGGAGAGTCCTTTGGAAATTATTACTTTATGTGGTAGTTAAATCCAGGGGAGCTTGTGGAAGAGGAAGTAGAGTCAGGAAAGAGGCCAGCGGGACACCATCCCATAAGGCACTGTTTCTCTAAGTGTGGTCCACCAGTCTCCGGTGCCAGAGTCGCTGGGGACGCCCATGAAAATGCAGATTCTTGAGCCTCTGCTTCACAGCAGGAATAGATGACAAATGAGACCGTGGGGTAGCAGTCAGGGAGGTGGTTAGAACGCCCGGAATGTGTAGCATGGAAGCAATAAGAAAATGGATGTTTCCAGAGGGCAGGGCAGTCACATTTCAGTGCTGCTGAGAGATCACCCAACTTGAAGACTGAAGTGTGTCTGTCAGATTTACAGTCATCATCAACGGCGTTGGCATGGTCGGTTTCAGAGGAGTGGTACAAACACAAGGAAGGCTGGTTGGTCTGTGAAGTGTGTTCAAGGCAAAGCAAACAATGCATCTGGACAAAGGATTGCAGAAGCTTGGCTGCAAGTTCTAAGGGCAGGATCAGCAGCTGAAGGAGATGTGACAAATATCAGGGTTTGGGCTTGTTTTTAAGATCAGAGACACTTAAGTCATGATGGGAAGGAGCTGATAAAGAACTAGATGTTGAAGTTGATTGGCCGATCAAAGTCCTTTAGAAGGACAAGGTCCCCCACACAGGGAGCTTAGCTTCACATAGTAGAAGAAGAGATGTTTGCATCTTATAGCAAGATCGTTTGGTGCTTACCCATACTCCTCTAGAATACACCCAAAGCCAAGAAGCACCCTAGGTCTTTACCCAAAGGCAACACAGGCTACCTCTGGACAGTTCTGACTGAGCCCAAATCCCCACCTGAATGTTCCCTCCCTTGCTCCTAATTTAACCCTTGGGAATTTAGAATAGATATAATCCCTCTTCCACATTATGGAACTTCAAATATCATGCTTCCCTGTGTCTTCTCTTTAACGTGTTAAATTCCTTTACCATCAACTTTTCTGTGCCTCTCACTGGGCCTCTTGACTCATGGTGCCCAGAACTCAATGCCACACTACACTTCACAGCCACCTCCACCATGGAACCAATAATCCCTTTCCACTAATTTGAGAGGTGTGTTGTTTCTGCTTCTACATGTGAACTCTGAGTGCCTGTTTGCTATTTGGCCACTATAAAATAACAGAAAAAAAGGGAGAAAAATGTGGCTTCTGCTCTAGGAGTTGAATGGTATTATGGGATCTCAGTGACTCTGGGTTCACTAAGAATAAATCTTTCCAGGCTAGTTTACCTAATTCTCCACCCCCTCTCCCCCCGCCCACCAATTCATGAAAATATACCCGTTAGAAAGGTCTCTTATTATACAAAGAACATTTAAAAAAAACATTCAACTACCATATAAACCAGTATTGAGTGTCATCAGGCCAAGTGATGGGTTTGTGTAAAATTCTGAAAGTAAATGGTATTAGCTTATACTATGTATTAGGATCTGATAGCGAAACATCGCTGATAGAAAAGCTGATTCCTAACTCTGTGTTTTCAAAGATCCCAGGGTATATGATACCAGAGAAATTTTAACAGTCCATTTCTCGAGTATTTGGCATATTTCTAGGTGTTAATCCTAGAAGAAATGGTAAATTAATTTGGCCAAGCATAAGGATAATTAGCTTGGTTGAAATCTGACTATCTAACAGATGGCCAAGGGTGGGAAAATCAGGGGACTAGGAAGGGGACAAGTATCAGGGAGGTTGACCACATAGTTTATTCCTCTACCTCCGAGTCTGGAAGAAACCATTTAAGAAAAGTTACTATCTCCTTCTTCTGTGAAATCCCTGATACCCTTCCCAGACTGTGAGCTTGTGGCCCCAGCTCAAGTCAGGAGCTGGCACCCAGTGGTAAAGGGATTTGCTGTAGGAACCATTTCTCTTGTTGTAGGCTTTCCCTTATTTCTGCCAGTCACTCTTCTTAGGATGACAGCATCCTGATTTTCTTTGGCGAACCATCTGTTCTCCACATTTTCCAGAAGCTGCCATGACCTAGCCCTGACCATCCAAACATTACATGTCCTGGCTGCTGTGATTACTTCAGGGACTGGCACATGGCCCTTTGAGCCAATGAAACTGAACTCCTGACTTGGGACAGGATTATAGGGAAGGGAAAGTCCCTCCTTTCTGTTGGCATTACTCAGGGAAGGGCACGTGAGCCATGTGGCCCCGGAAAGGAGCTGTCGGTGAGCTGAGCAGAGCAGGAAGGAGGAGAGACCAAGTCCCCATTGCATCATTGTCCACAACCCCTTATCACTCCTGGACTTCACAGCTACAGGAGTAAAAAAATTCAATTTTTGCAAACTGGTTTTAGTTTAATTTGTATCATCTGTCCCAGAAAGTGTCTTGACTGTATAGCCTGCTTTGTGTTCTTGCTTCTGTGCCTGACCTTTTGTCTCACTCATTTCCCCGAATCCCATTGGCCCTGTACTTGATGGTGGCTGCTCTTCTGAAGTTAGCATTGGCTACGCCCCAAGGCTACAACGTGTACTTACCCTTGGGCTACAGCTAATTCTGGCTGCTCTGGGTAACAACCAACACAATTCAAGCTTGGCTGCTGTTTCTGCTGTGTTGCCAGGGAACCACAGGCAGACAGGGAAAGTTCACAGTCTCCTTGAGTAAAGTATTCTCAGGTCTCTCAGAACCAACAGAAATTCTTCCCAATTTTTAAACTAAGTTAGTCATGGAAAGATACATTTCAACATTAGTTAAAGGCCTTTAGACTAAACGGAGCAGGACGATCACTTCTTCATAGTCAAGAGCCTCCCATAATTCCTGCCTCTGCTTCTTCCTTCCCAGACCCTGTTTCCTGCTCTCGTTCAGCCTATGGGAAGGAATCACGGCTGCCCTGGACCAGGCAAGTGTCAAGAAGTTGTTTTGTCTGCATGCCCTCCTCCTACTGGGGAATGGGCTCCCCAACAACCACCAAGTCAAGCTGAGGCTCTGCTGCCTGGTTAAGGTCCTTTACCACGGGCTCCCTTCTAAGTTTTCATCTGTTTTTCTTTGGGGACTCTCTGCTTTATTTTCCCTCCCTTTGCTCCCACTGGCCTGTGCACCACGATGCCTTTGAAATGGCCGTTAATAGCCACATTTCACCCCGAATCTTCAACGCCCAGGTGGGACTCTAAGACTTCCATTCATCACAGCTCTTGGAACAATCAACCCGATTCGTCACTTATGAAGATCTACTGTGTGTGGTAGCAGCTGTGGTTTAGTGGTAAAAAAGATGAATGGTACCCAACTGAAAGTTTACTTCACAGTGTAAGTGCTAAGTTATATAATAAAGGCATATGCAAAATGTAAAATGTGGAGAGGGGTGAGGGAGTAAATCCCTCAGCTTGGGACAGTGGACAGGCACAGTGTGCTGGTGGAACAGAGGGGGGGTGCCTCTGCCCTTCCAAATACAGAGAAACTCAGACGGAGGGCACGTGACAAAGGGCCTGAAGCCAGGTGGCTTCGAGTGCAGCTTGGCTGGGGGATTCAAGGGCAGTGCTCACAGCCCACTGCAGCATCCCTGTGCCTTCCTGAGGCTGCTCCTTCACATTGTTATGAACCAGTTACTTTTTTATTTCATTGCTAAATAATTTTTGGTCACTGCCTTATAAACTCTCCTGGGAAGAGAGTTGCTATATACCTCTTAGCCCTGGCACAGCAACAATAACTATAAAATAGATGCTTACTAAATACTTATTCATTGATTTTCTTTTTAATTTACTTTTTTTAAGTTTATTTAAAATTATTAAATTAAATTTTAAATAATTAAAATAATTATTAAAATTATAATAAAATATTATTTATTTGAGAGAGAAAGAGAGCAAGTGGGGGAGGGTCAGAGAGAGAGAGAGAGAGAATCCCAAGCAAGCTCTGTACTGTCAGCACAGAACCCGACAAGAGGCTTGAACTCACAAACTGTGAGATCATGACCTGAACAGAAATCAAGAGTCAGATGCTTAACTGACTGAGCCTCCCAGGTGCCCCTTTAATTTACCTTTTAAATAAGTTTAGGGAGAAGGTCAAATTTATGGCATATATTTGCAAAAAATCCGATCTCTGAGGAGATAGAAAATTGATTGAAAAGAAGTAAAACTTTTTTCTCAAGTGTCAGTCCTAAGGAATAACAAACAAAAATGGGTTTTTTTTAAATTTTTTTTTTTTAATGTTTATTTACCTTTGAGACAGAGAGAGACAGAGCATGAACAGGGGAGGGTCAGAGAGAGAGGGAGACACAGAATCTGAAGCAGGCTCCAGGCTCTGAGCTGTCAGCACAGAGCCCGATGCGGGGCTTGAACTCACGGACCGTGAGATCATGACCTGAGCCGAAGTCAGACCCTTAACCGACTGAGCCACCTAGGCGCCCCCAAAAATGGTTTTTAAGCGTAGGGATGGCACTGCACCAGCTGCCTCCCTTCTACCTGTACCTCTCACTCTACCACACACTTGAGAACTGGGTAACCACCCTGGTTTCTTTCCATTTCCTCATAATGAAGTTGGGACTTACATGAGCCTCAAAAAAAGAATCCTAAAATCCTAGGGGTGAGAAAGACCTCCCTAATTTTAAGGATTAGAAAAAGAGGCCCAGAAAGGAGAATCAGTGGCTCCAGATGATAGGGTTGGATGCCTGGGCTGGAAACCCCTGCCTTGGGAAAGTTTGTGGAAACTCTTTTCTTGTGGGAGCCAGTGGGCTAAATGGCCAGAGAAAGCCATATGGTACTGGTAGTATCAAGTATGCATGGAATGCGAATTCATGGCCTGTAGATTGAGAATTTCCCAGAATGGAGTTTTTATCAGTTTGTGTGAGGCAAGTATCCCAGTGGGTATCACTTGGTGATGTGATTATAGCCCTCAAGGGCATGTGCCACTTGGGACTCAGGTCGAGCGGCAGCCGATGTTCCATATGCAACTTATAAAGTGATACTTTGTCTTAAAACCTCTCTTTCCAATCCAAAGAATAGGTTGACCTGAGGCACTTTCTTGAACCAGGTAAGAGAAAGCAAGTGTAAAGATGGCTTGAACTTACAGTATATGTCTCTTCTCTCAGTTAAGTATCTTTGCTTTAAAGGAAGCTGAATATAATTATTGATAATTAAAGAATTAATACTCTTTTTCAGACTTTTAAAAGATGTGATTCCTTGTGAACTCGATAGTCCTATGCCAGTAATGATTGCAGAAGAGCTTGAAAGTGTTTCCAATTACCAGGTCTGTGTACTTCTGAGAATGGGCTTAATTTGAAGTTAGTGTAGATTCACAAAAAGCAAATCGCTGACCTCTTAGCTGGTAATTTCAACCCTTAAATTAACCAAGGGTCGATTATAGATGAATGGATAAAGAAGATATACATATACAAAATGGAATATTACTCAGCCGCAGAAAAGAATGAGATCTTGCCATTTGTAATAACAAGGATGGACCTGGAGGGTATTATGCTAAGTGAAATAAATCAGAGAAAGATAAATACCTTTTGATTTCACTTACATGTGGAATCTAAAAAACAAAACAAATGAATAAACAAATAAGCGGGCTCTTTTTTTTTTAATTTTTAATTTTATTAGAGTGAAAGCGGAGGAGAGGGGCAAAGGGAGAGACAGAGAATCTTAAGCGTGTTCGTGCTCAGCACAGAGCCCAATGAGGGGCTCAATCCCATGACCCTGGGATCATGACCTAGGCCAAAATCAGGAGTTGGACACTCAACTGACTGAGCCACTCAGGTACCCTAAACAAACAGACTCTTGAACACAGAGAACAAACTGGTGGTTGTCAGAGGGGAGGTGGGAAGAATGGGGGATGAGCAAAATAGGTAAAGGGGATAAAGAGGTACAGACTTCCAGGTATAAAACAACTATGTCACCGAGACGAAAAGTACAGCATAGGGAATAGAGTCAGTACTACTTTAGTAAGGGTGTATGGTGACAGATGGTGACCATATTTATCATGGTGAGCCCTGGGTAATGTACAGAATTGTTGAATCAAGATGTTGTACATCTGAAATCAATATAACATTGTACATTAACTATAGTTTAATGATTTCTTTTAAAAAGTGTGGCTCTTTAAAAAAAAAAAAACAAGGAGGTACATTTTTTGTAAAGCATACTTCCCATAGAGAGTTTCATGTCCATGTAGACAAAGGCCCAGATATAACAGTATAGGGTCTCCAGATGTTGCACTGGGCATTTGCTCTTTGAAAGTGAGGATTGTGGGGGCGCCTGGGTGGCTTAGTCAGTTAAGTGTCTGACCTTGGCTCAGGTCATGATCTTGCAGTTTGTGAGTTCAAGCCCCTTCGGGCTCTGTGCTGGCAGCTCGGAGCCTGGAGCCTACTTTGGATTCTGTGTCTCCCTCTCTCTGCTCCTCCCCCACTCACACTCTGTCTCTGTCTCTCAAAAATAAATAAACGTTAAAAAAATGTTAGAAAGTGAGGAGTGTGAAGTCATTGTGGATGAAGGGCAGACTGCATTCTCCAGATCACAAGCCTGACTTTTCTGAGGTGACTTTCTTGTCCACATGTATAGCGGTATGGATGGAACGATAGTTAGGAGGGAACTGGGAAAGCTGGGCATAGGGTCTGCTGGCTGTAAAAGTAAGGAAGAGAGGACTAGTTAAATCCAGCTGTTAACGAAGGGAGGTGTGCAGCTCGTGGTGTGCAGGCCTGTGCTGTTCCTCGAGCTCTGAGCTGGGTTGGGCTATTGCTATTGGAGCAGCTGTGCCGGCCCATCAACTTCCAGGGAGACAAGCAAGCTGCATGAGTCCTGGACACTGTGTATGGACCCTCTGCCCATCCCTAACATATCTGTCTTTTGAGCAGTTGAGGACATGAAAGTCCACGGATTTTTGTATCCTATTCTTTATTTAACCCTCAGAACAGTAATAGAGATCAATGGGTTTAAACCTTAGAAAAAATTTCATGGTCCATGCTTCTTTTTCTTTTCTTTTCTTTTTTAAGTTTATTTATTTATTTTGAGAGAGAGAGAGAAAGAGAGTGCATGTAATAGGGACAAATCTGTTATAAGATGGCCAATGGGACTGATGGGGGATTCCAGTCCCTGCCCAAAGACTCCCTGTGTTTTTCTTCCCACCCCGCTTGCTGTGCTCAAGCAGACTGTAAACTGTCCCCTCTGCTTTTAAGCTCAGGACTCAGATCTCTGGAGAGCAATCTCCTCTGAGCACTCCCCCGCCCCCGCAACCCCGTGTGAAATAAACCTCCTGCCTTCCAGTATCTCCGAGTGCCGCTGGTTCTTCTGCTGTGATCCTGACCAGTTTCTGTAACACACGGAGCAGGGCAGAGAGAAAGAAAGAGAGAATCCCAAGTATGCTCCACACTCAACACAGAGCCAGATGCAGGGCTCAATCTCACAAACCATGAGATCATGACCTGAACCGGTATCAGGAGTCAGATGCCTAACTGACGGAACCACCCAGGCCCCCCTCATGGTCCATGCTTATTTTTGAAGTCATTCTGCCAGGCATCTGATATTCCTGCCGGCTAACTCCATTGGGAAACCTGCCAATTGCTCTGGAGGGACCCTGAAAGAGCTGTCCTCTGAGCTCTAAGGTGCCTGTTTAGTGGCCCTCATGAGAGGTTCTCACGGACTGTGCTCAACACATCGAACACTGGCTGCTTGGAAGCTGGGAAGGCACCAGGAGGCAGGACCCCCTCTGAGGTAAGCACATGGCTCCTGGTGGTTTGGGGTTACAGTTGTCTGAGACTGACACTGGAAAATAAAACCTTTGTCTCTGATCCCACATCAAGAGTGAAAATATCTCCCAGAAGTCTTCAAAGAGGTAATTTTTCCCATGAAAACACACATTATCGTTACAAAATTGGTGAGGGAGCATGGGGGGGGGGGGGCTGAGGACAAAGTGCAAGCTAGCACGCCCCCTCCCCCCCCCCTCCAGGTGGGGTATGTGTGACATTCCTCAGGCACTTCCGTCTGCCTGAGGACAAAGGAAAAGAAAGAAAATAAACGGTTAACTGATAAGAGATCACAGTTATGCAGGACAGGAGTCTCCATCAGTTTGCAAATATCTTAGTATATTACAAGAAAAAGACAATCTTATCAATAGCCTAATCTCCAGAAACCTGTGGACTCCATTTCCTGGACCCCAACATCACCCTCCAAAGTGATGTGGGGAACAAAGGCAAGGAGGAAATGGCAGGTAAGATTACATTTCCTTATAACCTGCAGCCCATTGACAAATACTTGAGGCAAATGCAGAGTACAACATTTCTCCAGGAACCCCCTACCATCCTAATTTTAATGGTTTCCTGGAGGAAAAACAACCTTAGCTTGACAATAGCCAGGCCTCAGGTATCTTAGGAGTCCTCTTCAGCACATCCAAATCCCTCTGGAAGCCTCCTTTTTCCCTTACCTCCCCAACTCCATAGTGTAAAACAGTCACTCTTCACAACCCCAGGGCAGCTCTTCCTGCCCTTGGGTCCTGTCCCCATGCTTTAATAAAATCACCTTTTTGCACCACAGGCGTCTTCAAGAATTCTTTCTTGGCCATTGGCTCCAGATCCCACGGACCCCCCGTCACCCAAAACCTCATCAAAATCATCTGGTAATTACAGAAATTTTGTGTTCTGTATTTCAAATCTTTTCTTTCTCTTCTTGTAGTACCTCCATAGCCTTGACAAAATTGACCATTACTTCCACAACAGCAAAGGCTGTTGACTTGTTCAAGCCACATGAAGGCATGTGGCTTCTATTAGTTTCTGCTAGTGCATGAATGCTGGTGCCCTGAAATGGTTTTTTAATAAAGGGAGTTTATACCCTGTTGCCTGCATTTTATATTCTAGAAAATTGCGTTTTACACTACTTTCTCCCTTAAATTCTAATGCCAGAGAATCTTAAGGTAATCTTAAGGTAAAAGGAAATCACCATAAAATATTCAAGATGACAAGGAGATTCATGCGTGTCATTTCTATGCAACTGTATGCTCTCTGAAATACCAACTCCTGCTAGGTCACAATTGCTCATGTGATACTTCTTATTGTGTCCCCGTAGCCAAATGTATTTAGTTTTTATGCTTTTCCAAAAACAAATTCTTTGTTTTGTAAATGAACATGTAGCTAGGAAGCTATTGCAGAAGATGACATCTCAAACAAAGTTATTTAAAAATATCTTGTCAGGAAGTTTTTGACCTACAAAATCTTAGGAGCCAATTGCAGACACAGAAAGGGTGGTTTCTCCAACTTCAGTTTGTTCTCTTTTGGTTTACATTTTGGAATTTACTCATACTGATGAAGTTTTGGGGTGATGGGGGTTCGTGGGGTCCGGAGCTCGATAACCAAACAAGAATTCTTGAAGATGTCTTTAACAGGACCCGTGGGCAGGAAGAGCTGCCCTGGGATTGTGAAGAATGGCTCCTTCTGTACAATGAAACTGGGGGTGGGGGGAGTAAAGTCAAAAGGGAGGCTTTCAGAGGGACTTTGATATGCTAAAGAGGACTCCTAAGTCACCTGAGGCCTGGCTATTGTCAAACTAAGGTTGTTTTCCTTCTAGTAAGCCATTAAGGTTAGGATGGTAGGGGGTTCCTGGAGAACTGTTTAACTCTGCCAGCCTCAAATATTTGTCAGTCTTACCTGTCATTTCCTTCTTGCCTTTGTTCCCCACATCACTTTGGAGGGTGATGTTGGGGTCCAGGAAATGGAGTCCACAGGTTTCTGGAGATTAGGCTATTGATAAGATTGTCTTTTTCTTGTAATATACTAAGATATTTGCAAACTGATGGAGACTCCTGTCCTGCATAACTGTGATCTCTTATCAGTTAACCATTTATTTTCTTTCCTTTCCTTTGTCCTCAGGCAGCCAGGAGTGCCTGAGGAATGTCACACTTGTCCCAACTGGGGGGAGGGAGGGTGTGCTAGCTTGCACTTTGTCCTCAGTCCGCCCCATGATCTCTCATCAATACCACCTAAATATAACGAGGCTGAATTAATCTGGGAGAACAGAAGATGTGCCTCACTAAGTGAGTTCTCTAAGTGCTTCACTAAGGCAGTTCTATTATCAAACTGAAAGCTCACAAACACCAAGCTCTCAGATACTCACTCAGATGTATCCAACTAGAGTTTAGATGCAAAATATTAAAATAAATAAAAATTCACACTTTCAGAGAACCTACCAAATGAGCGCAGGAAACATTTGAAAGTTGACTAACAGGATGAAAGCTTCCTAGATAAACGACCTTGTGTTTTGATAAGTCCGAAGCATCATTTAAATAAAGAAGCTATCATTTGGGGGGTTGCTCATAGAATGCCGGCTTCTGCATGGATGACAGAGACAAAAGTTGGATGCATTGCAGAGGATTACATTTCCATTATCAAAAGATGCTGTTCTGGTTATCAATATATTGCCTCTCTGATTGAAATTCATCTTTCCTGGCCTTGCTTTGTGATATGAAAACTGTACATAGAGATCTCTTTTGCCAGCTGGCAATGTTAGGGTTTGTGAATACCAAGTGGAAGGTGTGGTTCTGCCATCTGCCAGTGGGTGGACATGGGGTGGTGTGGCAGGACTCACCTTAGGGTGCTGCATTCCGTCAGCCCCACCTTCCAACAAGGTCTTCCCAGCCCTGGCGCATTGTGGCAGCCACACCCTCTCCCAAGAGACCGAGTCTGGGCTTGGGGTAGATGTGCTCATCTAAACTGAGAGTTTCTTTGTTTTTCATTCTTCAGGCCTTCTACATTTCCTGCTTCTCTACCAATTTATTAGTCCCTAACGACTGCACATTTTAGTTGTTAACCACCTATTACTAGGTAAATATATACATTATTTAAAAACTTCCATTTTCAGATTAAACAGCCTTCCCAGAATAGTGGAGTAAGGACTGGAAAATCTATTCTTCCATAAAAGCAATGAGAAGACTGGCAAAATTGTCAAAATAAACTTTTTCAATAATCTAGAATTTAACCAAAGGCTTGCAACATCCCAAGGAATTTTTATTCAAGAAAAATGGCTGAATCTTGGTAAGATTTTTGTGGCATTTTAACTTTTCCTATGCCAACCCTTCTCCACTACTTCTGCAGTGGCACTGAAAACCAACAGTGCCACAGTCATGGTGGCTGTGACAAGTAGCCATTGGATGGAGTAGGATGGGTTTGAAGCTGCCCAAAGTCCCATGCCCAGATAATTGCCACTATTTGACATGTCTGGCAGTTCTCTGGAAACCTCCACTCAAGGGCTTGTCTTTATTTGATTTGACTCAGAGCTTACTCAGTATAAACAATCTTTTCCCTGGGTCATTTATGGAAAAAAAAAAATCAGTGGCAATTGCTTAACACACTAGCTGCCTGAGGCAGCAATTACTTCTGGGTCAAACAAGAAGCTGACTGGAATAACAAAAGGGAAATCTGAGGGATAACACATTCATAGGGCTTTGAAAAGCTCCAAAATATTCCTGAGAATATAAAAAGCCATGCACATGTTGCCCAGGAAAGACCTGAGAGAACCCAAATCTCTCACTTTGTGTCTGCCTTGAAGATCTCCACAAGCAGGGTATAATTGGATGATGCAGAGTTGTAAAGTACCTGCCAGAGCATTAAAGAAACACCAACTCACACACAAAGCCCCACAGCAAAGGCTAGGAGAGTTACTGGTTCAAGACATTTTAGGGAAATGTCTGTTCAATCATTAGCTGGCCACTAAGCTAATGGAGCAGAGACTTCAGTGACCACATGTAATAGAAAATATAGACTTTACAGAATTAATTCAGGAAAGTCACAAAACAAACAGCAATGTAATAATAACAAAGAGACAGAACAACTACTTTGGAGCAGGGCAATGGTCTGATTCCCAGCGCTGCCACATTACATTATTTAAAATGCCCAGTTTTCAACAAAAATTATGAGACATCCAAAACAGGAAATCTTGGCTTGTAACACAAAAAAAGTAGTCAAGAGAAACTTTTTGTAAAAAATCAGAGACATTGGACTTTATAGGCATAGGCGTTAAATCAGGTATTATAAATATGTCCTAGGTACTAATGTTAGATCTGGTTTGATGTCTAAAGAACTAAAGGAAAGTAAAAGAATGACATTTCACCAAAAAGAGAATGTTGATAAGCAGATTAAAGTATAATGTAGTATCAAAGAGAACTTCTGAAATTGAAAAATGGAATGACTAAAATGAGAAAAAATCAGTATCATAGCTAATAGCAGATTGAGCTGTCAGAAGGAAGGAACAGTAAACTCAATTGACGATAAATCAATTGAGATTTTCCAGTCTGAGAAACAAAGAAAAAGAAATACAGAAAAATGGAGTCTCAGATCTGTGAACCCCATCATATACACCAACATACACATAATGGGAGTCCCAAAGGAGAGGAGAGAAAGAATATTCTTTACCAAATTTGATGAGAAAAATAATCTATGCATCTAAGAAACTCAAACGAATTTCAAGAAGGATAAACTCAAGGAGATATACACCTAGAAAAATTAAAGTTTCAAAACACCAAGAAAGAATCTTAAAAGCAATTAGAGAGAAGAGACTTCTCATGTACAACGTATCCTTAATAGTACCAACAGCTGATTTCTCATCAGAAACCATTATAGATCAGAAGGCAGTGTAAAAGTGCTAAAAAATATTAGTCAACAAAGAATTCTAAATGCAGCAAACTGCCTTTCAAAAAAGGAAAAGCAAAAATGGTAGAGTAAGGAAATCCAAAATTCTATCCCTCCATAAAATCATCAGTAAATTGACAAAAACGATTAAAATAAACTTCTTTGGAATTCTAGCTTTGATTTCACTGGGTCTTCAGATCTGAACAAGACCAAACACTGTCAAGGTAAAATTTTGAAAATTCTGAATGTGTCTCTCAGCACTTTTTATTTCTGCTATTAGCATATTATGTTTAGCTGTGAGCCTACCCTATTAAATTATATCCAGAATGTTCTTCCTCTCAAAATCCTTGAAGCTTTTTGAAAATTATAACTGTAGTTAATATTCTGACTTATAACTTAAAAAGTTTCCCAAGTGTTGTTTATTTTTAAACAGTGATCCTTGCAGTGTTAAACCGTGTGATTCTGTGTAACTGGTGTGAAGCGTACATCTGTCAGCTCAAAGACCTTCCATACTCAGGCCACAGTTTCAAATCCAAAGCAAGACCCAGTTTGACTTACATTTTACTGGACTACCAATGATAATGTAGTCAAGTAACAAGTATTTTTCAACCTTGAATGTCATATTCAAAGTAGTCAAAAGAAGGGTCTTAAAAGCCTTTTAATTTTGTTAACTTTTCTATTTTTGAAATATCTCTCAGGTATTGAAGTATTAAGGTAAATGCAGAATTATAAATTAAATTATGAAATACATAATTGATGATTTATAAATAACTAGTAAGAAAAATTCAAGTGCAGTAAGCTAGCCTTTTCATAGTCACTGGAGAATGCATTGTTAATAGGTAATGCTGGATTGAAAAAGGAATACATATTACATATGTAATTTATAAATATGAATGATAATTCCATTTTTATACATATTCATGTACAGATGTGTAGATAGAAGATTAGCTCTTAGCAGTCTTATCTTTTTGTCATTAATTGTTTAATTATAAGCACACACATAACAGGTGAATGGTATATTTCACAAAATCTCAAATAATATAAATAAAGGCAAAATCTCCTGCAATGAGAAAAAATAGTTTCTTATGATCATAAACATTCCACTCTCTGGACATTCCCTCCATTACTTATTCTTTCTTCCTCCTTCTGTGCCCAGGTACTGGGATGTGTTGGGATGTGAACTTAGATGTTAACCCATAGTTGAGGGTGACTTTGGGAGTATCAGGGACCTAGAGTCTTCACTGATTTGTTGCAGAATCACTGTGTACCCCCACCTGCTCTACTGACATGCAAGATGTGTGTTGCTGGCAAGGTTGCTCCTTTCTATGGGCTTTGACCAAGTTCATGGTGAAGGTATATCCATGATAAATCCACTGGCCAAATTATATTTAGAAAATCATTCCCAGGCCCTTCTCTAAATAGATCTACTACTGATGCACATTCTGAAATTATACCATTATTATCATTATATTACAATAAAGCATTCCTTTTGAACTTGAAGATATTTTGTATTCAAAGATTCATCTTTTGAATCCATGAACTCCAAGGAGGAATAAGCCATTTATTAGCTTCAATGTTAGAAGAATTAATTGAGAGAGAGCTAGGATGCCAAAGAATAGGAGTGGAGCTGGGACCCTAAGTATGGGTTTCATGAAAGCAGAAGCAGCCCAGAGAAATTCCCCATGCTTTGATATTAATTAAGAACAATCCCTGATTATAAGATTTCAGGAGAACTTGGCTGTAGGACCATAATCATAATCATAACCATGCCATCTTCCATTACAGCCTGCAAATGGCTCCACAGACCACCTCACTTCATCCTAGAATTCCAGGGCATCCCCCTTCCTGTCACATGATTCTCCTTTATAGCATTCACCAGGGGCACCTTACTGTTGTGTACTGATCTCACTAATCACTGTAACTTCAATGTCCAGTACTGTGCCAAGAACATCAATGCAATCAGTATTTGATAATTCCATTGAATGTGGTGAGATTTTCAACCTAAGGAGGCATTTGTCTTGACTATACTTGGTTTTCTATTCTTTCATATACATTAAAAAAATTTTTTTTAAATCTTTATTTTTGAGAGAGAGGGAGACGAAGAATGAATGGGAAAGGGGCAGAGAGAGAGAGAGAGAGAGAGAGGCAGACAGACATAGAATTTGAAGCAGGCTCTAGGCTCCGAGTTGTCAGCACAGAGCTCAACACCGGGCTCAAACTCACGAACTGGAAGATCATGACCCAAGCCGAAATCAGATGCTTGACTGACTGAGCTGCCCCAGTGCCCCACCTTTCATATACATTTTAGAGTCATCTTGTTAGGGTCCATCAAGGAAACCCTCTTGGAATTTTGATTGGTATTGAATTAGATTTGCGCTTTATTTATTTTTAAAAAAAAATTTTTTTTTCAACGTTTTTATTTATTTTTGGGACAGAGAGAGACAGAGCATGAACGGGGGAGGGGCAGAGAGAGAGGGAGACACAGAATGGGAAACAGGTTCCAGGCTCTGAGCCATCAGCCCAGAGCCTGACGTGGGGCTCGAACTCACGGACCGTGAGATCGTGACCTGGCTGAAGTCGGACGCTTAACCGACTGCGCCACCCAGGCGCCCCGATTTGCGCTTTATTTTTATGGAAAATTTTAATGATATTGTTTTCTTACCCATGAACGTGATTTCTTTCTGTTCATATCTTTTAAAATAAATTTTAATAAATTTTAACAAATTTATATCTTTTTCCAGAAGAATCTTGCCCATAATTTGTTAGATTTCTTCCTAGATATCTCTTATTTTTATTGCTATTATAAATGTACCTGTTAGGACGTCTGGGTGGCTCAGTCAGTTAAGGATCTGGCTCTTGGTTTCGGTTCAGGTCATGATCTCACAGTTGTGAGTTCAAGCCCTGCATTGGGCTCTGTGCTGGCAGTGCTGGGGATTCTTCATTCCTCTCGATCAGTCCCTTCCCCACTCATGCTATCTCTCTCTCTCAAAATAAATAAATAAGCATTAAAAAAATTTTTTTTAATTAAAAAAATAAATGCACCTGTTTGCAATTGCATTTTAACTGCTGCTGGTGTTTATAAAGGCAATGAATTACATAAAGTGTAGAGTTTAAGCCTAGGGTGCATTTAAAAATCTTTATTAGTTATTAGTCTTTCTTTTAAAGACTACCTCAATCCATCTTTCTACCCCATAAAGTAAGCACTAAAAATATCTCTCCAAATCAAAGTCCAACAGTTAATGGTGGTACATCATTCAGACCTGAAACAATGACTCTAATTTATGGCTGTGGTTTATTCAAACCTGGGGAAAGAATATAAAAGTGGAATTGTGATACTGTTACCACATGTGTTTTCAGAGGTTTTATTCTGGGAATACAGTAGGGCCTGTGGGAAACAGCCTGGGAGAAATGTCTAACATTTTTCAGTGACCTTCTCAGTTACGGTTCACTCAAGGCCAGTGAAGATCTACAGCATCATCTTATTTATTGGCATGGTAACAGCAGCAACTTTAGAAAACACAGAATAAACAAGGAAGGAAGCGACGATCTCCAGTAATTGTACCTCCATGGAGAACCACCAATGACTTCTGTGTATCCTTATCTTTTCTTCCACTCGTATTTATCGTTTGGCTGAAAGTCAGCAGGTCTAGGCTGTTTAGTTGGTTCCAAGTTACAGGTGGGCCAAGGTCTTCTTTAGTTGTCTATCATCCTGCCAATGAGCTAGCTGGGTCAGCACTCTTCTGGGCAATGGCAGAAGCATGGAGAGCAAGCCCCATTTCAAATCTTTGATAACAACACACCTACTACAATCTTGTTGGCCAGTGCAAGACACTGGCCAAGACCGGCACCAATGTGGGAGGAAATAAACTTGCCTCTAATGGAAGAAACTGCCAAGTTACATGGTGTAGAGCTTGCATGCAGAAAGAGGTGATAGTTTGTGGCCAATAGTTCAGTCTATCATAGTTCTAGTCCAATAACAGAATGCTGTTACACCTGCTGTTAGTTTGAACACTTATATAGTATCATCATTTGAGTGTTTTACTGATGGACAGGAAAATAACATGGATTCATTTTTAAAATTCCATTTGCACATAAAAGGTGCTTATTTTGCCAGACCCATGACTTCCTAAGCCCTGTAATGTTCTACAAATGTTTGTGAATCGTTCTTGGTAGAGAGAGAATAACCATCTTGAAAATTTTTAGATATTGATATTAAAAAAAGTAGTATACTCAGGGCAAATCTCTAAGTCCTAAGCCACTAACACCCTAGCAATAAGAAGTAGTGTATGAGGTGCTGACCGCAGCTCTAGAGGGAAAGGTGGCTTGGGGGATTGGGCTCCTACACCTCTGGCTTGTGCTGCCGGACTTGTTCTGCTTCATCTTACACAAGCACAAGCTTCTTTGGAGACCTACTGTCTCTTCTATGCAAAAACCAATAAGCCAATAATAAGAATTTAGGGCTTAAGGAATAATTGTGGATTCTTAATTGAGGACACGTGTAAAGAGTGGCAAGGTCATCTGGATGGAACTTTATCTTGCGGATCCCACTGCAGAGAAGGTGCAGGGGTCCTGTCTTGCCCAAGTGCTATTGTGAGTTGCACCACCAGGTAATCTTTCCTTTAAGTTTTCCATTCTCTGATGATAATAAAAGGAGCAGGATGATTTGAAATATCAGGAGCATTTTTGAGAAATCACCTACACACTAACCAGGTAATATCATCTCAAAACTATTACAGATGGAAAAGCATAGAAGTCAGAGGATTTCCAAGCTCATTGGAAGAACTGAATCTTGCCAGATGTTACAAAGTGATTAATAAATAAAGCAAATCTGATTAAGTCCAGGCAGTGACTGAAGAATTGGTAATTTGGCAGAGAATCTGGTTTCACATTATCACTTATAAATGTGATTTTTAAAGTAATCTTGGACAACACTTATGAGTTAGGCAGCTGTTTATTCCCTTAAAAATGTTGCCCTTTTCTTAGCTGCCAGTAAATATGTATGTGAGAAGGGGATGGAACTTGGGGGTGGTAGTGGAAGGGGGAAGGGAGGGGATCGAAGGAGCAGATGTGAATCATAACAATTCTGAAAGCAAGGGAAAGAGAGAGACAGAGACTCTTTCTCCCAAATAAATACAACGCACTCTAAAATTTGTCTGCCCCCAAATAAATATAACACACTCTAAAATTATCTTTTTAAGTGATTGTGTCTCCCACTAAATTGTAAACTCCATTTCTTTTGGTCAGTATTGTATTCTCACAGCCTGGCACAGTTCCTGGGATACAATAACTTCTCAACAAACATGTTTTAAAGAGCGTTTGGACATACATAAGGGCTGCCCAAGCCACAATGCCCAGATGGAAGAGTTTGCTATGACAGAAAAAATGAAGCAGGAAGAGGTCCTTCACAGTTTCTCATGTTCCCCTTCGATTGAGTCTTTCCTAAACAGGTGCAAGACTGGGGCAAATAACATCATGGAAATCCAATTAAAATAAAAAAGGGGAACCCTCTTGCATTATTGGTGGGCATGCAAACTGGTGCGGACACTCTGGAAAACAGTATGGAGGTTCCTCAAAAAGTTACAAAGAGAACTATCCTATGATCAAGCAATCACATTACTGGGTATTTACCTTCAAAATACAAAAACACTAAATCAAAGGGATACATGCGCCTCTGTTTTGATAGCAGCAGCATTATTTACGATAGCCAAATTATGGAAATAGCCCAAGTGTCCATCCACTGATGAATGGATAAAGAAGATGTGGTATGTACAATAGAATATTACTTGTCGATCAGAAAGAATGAAATCTTGCCATGTGCAACCATGCAGATGGACCTAGAGAGTATTATGCTATGTGAAATAAGTCAGTCAGAGAAAGACAAATACCATATGATTTCACTCATATGTGGAATTTAATAAATAAAACAAATAGGCAAAGGGGGAAAAAAGAGAGAGGGGGACAAACCAGAAACAGACTCTTAACTATAGAGAAGAGACTGATGGGTTACTAGAGGGGAGGTGGAGGGGGGGGTATGGGTTCAATAGGTGATGGGGATTAAGGATGTACCTGTGATGAGCACCAGGTGATGTATGGGATTGTTGAATCACTATATTGTACACCTGAAACTAATGCAACACTGTATGTTGCTATACTGGAATTTAAATAAAAACTAACAAAATAAGCAACGGAATAAGCTTGGTCTGAGGGGATGGGCTAGGAGGTCTGGAAAGGTGCTCTTGGAAGGCAAATGTACAAAGGCCACAGCCTTGGGAAATGAGTGTGGCACCTTCTCTCTCCAGGCCGATGGACTCTTTGAATCACTTCCAGAAGTGTTCCTTACCACATCTTATGACCCTGACTCAGTCCTTCACCTCTGAGGTCACCCCAAGCCACCCAGATTACAGATCAACATGGTGTAATCACACCCACAATCCAAGTCAGAAAGATTGGAAGGAGCCCTTGGTTTAATGCAGGGAACTCAGAAAGCTTTTTCAGTTCAACCAAAACCTTAAAATATTTACTTGACTGCTACTCTGTCTTAGTTAATAAAGTATAATATATCTAAATTTTCGTTTGCTTTTTGAGCAAAAAGTTGTTTTATTCACTGAAGAGAATGCTTACAATGCTTTTAGCATAAGAACATTTGTACAAAGCACATACTTCCACTCAGTGTTTCTCAACTTTTAAAACTGTAACCCACTTTGTCAAACACCACTATTTATGAGCTCTCTTAATGTTCTAAATTTCCAAATAAATAGCACAACTGAAACCAAGTCAAAGCACCCTATTTCCTCCCCAAACATTCTCTCTTACTCATTTGGGAAGTCTCTACAGTATACAATTTGACCTGCACACTAAACCTGTAAAGTAAGTTGAAGATACGTGAGCATTTCCATGTTTCAGAGAAAGAGCAGGAAGAAAGAACTTGAACTGACCAAAGACCCACCACCAAGGTGCTACCTGGGAGTAGGACCTAAGTTTATAAATTCCTGGTCCAGACTATTGTGGTTTCTTAAATTTTTTTTTTTTACATTTATTTATTTTTGAGAGAGTGAGACAGAGCACAAGTGGGGAAGAGACACAGGATCCAAAGCAGGCTCCAGGCTCCGAACAAGAGTTCAGCACAGAGCCTGATTCGGGTCTTGAACCGATGAACCGTAAGATCATGACGTGAACTGAAGTTGGTCACTTAACCGACTGAGCCACCCAGGCATCCCAAGACTGCTATGGTTTCTAACTGAAGTTTAATGTCAAGGGATTGAATGATTCCCTCCTACTGAAATTATGAGGTCAATACTGAGACATCTTCTGGAAACATCTCTTTACTTTTAAAATAAAAAATTCCTACATTGCCTTTTTTCTTATATTCTTTATTTCTCACAAACTATTCAGGTTAATGAAAGAACATGAGGATTTACATTTTCTATTGTGCATAATTAAAAAAACACTCTTTTCAAAAGAAAAGAATTAATCCTTTGTGTTCATAGCCAACAGTTAAATCTACGAATACAAGAATAAGTTACCTTAAAGAAATGTTTTTTCCTTTCCCAAAACAATGTTTAAGAATATAGAGAAAAATTTATAAACAAAATTGTTTAAGTAGCTCAAGCAGCTGAGACTCATGACGATGACCACATACATGGAAAGCAGTCCAAGATCCCTTAAGAGGTATTGTTTAGGAGTCAAATCCTTGTCCTTATTCCTGAGAAGCAGAAAGGACAGTGAACCCCCAAATTAGAAGGTATCTCGAAAGAATCTACAGCCTCCTGCTAAATAGCAGAGCCATGTTCTCTGACCTTTTGTGGGGATTATGTTCTGTTTCTACTTGGTGTGAATGGACTCTCCTGGGGTTGCTGGAGACACCAGTTCTCACATCACACAACATCCTGTGCGAATATTCTAGAGCCACAGGTGACAAAATGTGAATATATTTGCTGAGGGGAGGGAAAAGGAAGAGGTGGGTAGAAAACGAGGATGGAAACGTGTTGATTATTGAAAAAATCATGGAGTTAAAAGTGGAAGAAAATTTTCCAACATCAACCAGGAAAAGTGTCAGAGGAGAGGAAACTTTTCTCTTTCAGCTTTTCTGCCACTGTGTCTAACTGCATAGTCTTCCAAAGAGATCATAGAAGACCCCAGTTCATAGAGACATTAGCATTCCCATGACTTTTCCTTGTTTGCATGAAGGGAGAGTAATGGATACTGTTGAATAATAATACAAAAGTGCTGGGTAATATTTTTGGGGCACTTATTATTTGATACATACTATACCAGACACTTTTCCTGCATCACCGATCTCATTTAATTCCTGTAATAATTGCAAGACGTAGGCACCATTATCCCTACTTTACAGACAGATAATAAGAAGCATGTCTGGAATTCAGACCCTGGCTTGTCTGACTCCAAAGCTCATTGTTTTCTCTTCACATGTATGCTTCTCCAACTGTTGTGTGGTGGCCAGGAGCAAGCAGTGATGCATAGGGTTTAGGCAATGAGAACATGCTCCTGAAGGATTTAGTTGAAAAGTTTTGAAGTTTTGAACATTTAAAAAGTTTTGTCAAACAAATTCACAAAAAGTCTCACCTTTATACATTGCTCAGTCACATTTTATCTGGTATGACCTGGATAATTGAAAATTTTATGTGCAGTGATTATAGAATTGACTAATTTATGATTTTAGTAAATTCAGTGATAGCTGTGCTAAGAACATGCTTCTGGGGTGAGAATGGCTAGTTGCAGGGTTAGTCCAATGAAATAAATGAGCATAAACTAAAATCTTTGGCAAGTTTGGCCAGAATCAAGTGCCTGGATTTTTGAGGCATTCAGTTTGTCCTCTTGCAGAGGAATGCGATTCTATTCTTTTATTCCACATTGGCTTCCCATTAGAACATAACCTCCCTGGAAACATGGATTTTGCCTGCTCTGTTTCACTAGTCTATACTCAGAATCATTTCCCAGCATGTAATACACAACACAGATGTTCAATGGAGTAAACGAATTGACATTACACAAAATGTTAACAGTTCAACTCTCTGCCACAACTGTATTCCACCAAATGCTTTGTCTATAAACAAGAGATTAGGCCTAGAGTCACTTTTCTTTGCAAGGAGTTTCCTGATAACAAAAGACTAAAAGTGTTGAAGTGGGAACTTTACCATCCATCTCTATTTACCTTTTATAGTTGAACTTTTAAATTGGCTAAATAGATCAATGTTTGAAGGTAGGAAATTTGAATGTGAGCTTGAAGTTGATGAAAATATACAACATAATGAGCTAAGTTCAGAGGAACCCAACAACACAGGGAAAGAAGTTATAAATATAGATGTAGATAGACAGAACATTATCCCTTTGACTCCCCACAATGAATCTGATAGCCCTCAATACCCCAATTACAACTAGTTAATAAGGTAATGAACAACAATAGTAAATCTAAAACTTGTGTGACATATTGGCACAGGAAGTTGAGAACATTACCATTTTTAAACATAAGCTATTTGACCAGGGTACTTAAGACCATTTAATTGTGAAAGGATACTTTTTTCAATAAACAGCTTTGGGAAGACTTAATATTCACATGAAAAAAAAAGAAAGAAAGAAAAAAAGAGAAAAGAAGTTGGATCCCTACCTCACACAATATAAAAAATTAACTCAGGATGGTCAAAGACTTAAACACAAAAGCTAAAACTATAAAAATCTTAGAAGAAAACATGAGGGGAAAGATTCATGGCATTGGATTTAACAATGATTTCTTCAATACTAAAGGCACAAGAAACAAAAGAAAAAAATAGACAAATTGGACTTCATCAAAATTAAAACTTTTGTACATCAAAGAACATCAACAGATTAAAAGGACAGCCCATAAAAATAGGAGAAAATATTCACAAAACAATTTTCTAAAAAAGGATGGCTATCCAGAGTACATAAAGAACTCTTATAACCCAACAACAACAAACAAACAAAAAGCTTAAAAGATAGGCAAAAGAGCCAGTACCAGATTGTTTTGATGATTACAGCTTTATAATACAGCTTGGAGTCTGGAATGTGATGCCTCCAGTTTTGTTTTTCTTTTTCAGGATTGCTTTGACTATTTAGGGTCTTTTCTGGTTCCATACAAATTTTAGGATTGTTTGTTCTAGCTCTGTGAAGAATGCTGGTGTTAATTTGATAGGGATTACATTGAATATGTAGATTGCTTCGGGTAGTATTAACATTTTAATGGCATTCCATGAGCATGGAATGTTTTTCCATTTTTTTGTGTGTTTTCTTCCATTTTTTTTCATAAGCTGTCTATAGTTTTCAGCATACAAATCTTTTACCTCTTTGGTTAAGTTTATTCCTAGGTATTTTATGGTTCTCTGTGCAATTGTAAACAGGATCCATTTCTTGATTTCTCTTTCTTCTGCTTCATTATTAGTGTATAGAATTGCAACCAATTTCTGTGCATTGATTTTGTATTCTGCAACTTGGCTGAACTCATTTATCAGTTCTAGCTGTAGTTTTTTGTGGAGTCTTTTCGGTTTTCCACATAGAGTATCATGTCATCTGTAAAGAGTGAAAGTTTGGCTTCTTCCTTGCCAATTTGGATGCCTTTTATTTCATTTTGTTGTCTGATTGCTGAGGCTAGGGCTTCCAACACTATGGTGAACAATGGTGGTGAGAGTGGACATGACTGTTGTGTTCCTGACCTTAGAGGGGGAAAGCTCTCAGTTTTTCCCCATTGAGGATGATATTAGCTGTGAGTCTTTCATATATGGTCTTTATGATGTTGACGTATGTTCCTTCTATCCCTACTTTCTTGAGAGTTTTTATCAAGAAAGGATACTGTATTTTGTCAAATGCTTTTTCTGCATCTATTAACAGGATCATATGGTTCTTACCCTTTCTTTTAGTAATGTCATCTATCACGTTGCTTGATTTGAGGATGTTGAACCACCCCTGCAGCCCAGGAGTAAATCCCACTTGATAGTGGTGAATCATTCTTTCAGTGTATTGTTGGATTCAGTTTGCTAGTATCTTGTTGAAAATTTTTGATTCCATGTTCATCTGGGAGATTGGTCTGTAATTCTCCTTTTTAGTGGGGTTTTGGTCTGGTTTTAGAATCAAGGTAATTCTGGCCACATATAATGAATTTGGAAGGTTTCCTTCCATTTATATTTTTTGGAACAGCTTCTAAAGAATAGGTATTAACTCTTCTTTAAATGTTTGGCACAATTTCCCTGGGAAGCCTCTGGCCCTGGACTCTTGTTTCTTGGGAGATTTTTGATTACTGAATCAATGTCTTTACTTGTTATGTATCTGGTGAAATTTTCTACTTCTTCAGTTTTGGTAGTTTATATGTTTCTAGAAATTTGTGTATTTCTTCCAGATTGCCCAATTTGTTGGCATATAAATGGAACCACAAATGTATGGACAATTAATCTTCAGCAAAGCAGGAAAGAATATCCAATGGAAAAAAGTCTTTTCAACAAATGGAGCCTGGAAAACTGGATAGCGACATGCCAAAGAATGAACATGGACCACTTTCTTACACCATACACAAAAATAAACTCAAAACGGAGGAGACCTAAATGTAAGACAGGAAACAACCAAAATCCTTGAGGAGAAAACAGGCAGCAATCTCTTTGACTCGGTTGCAGTAATATCTTACTAGACATGTCTCTGGAGACAAGAAAAACAAAAGAAAAAATGAACTATTGGGACCTCATGAAGATAAAAAGCTTCTGCACAGCAAAGGAAATAATCAACAAAACTAAAAGGCAACCAATGGGATGGGAGAAGATATTTGCAAATGGGATATCAAATAAAAGGTTAGTATCCAAAATCTATAAAGAGCTTATCAAACTCAACACCCCAAAACAAATAATCCAGTGAAGAAATGGGCAAAAGGCATGAACAGACCCTTTTCCAAAGAAGACATCCAGATGGCTAACAGGCACATAAAAGATGCTCAACATCACTCATCATCAGGGAAATACAAATCAAAACCACAATGAGATGGCCTCACACCTGTCAGAATGGCTAACATTAACAACTCAGGCAACAACAGATGTTAGCAAGGATGCAGAGAAAGGGGAACACTATTGTGCTGCTGGTGGTAATGCAAACTGATAATCTTTTTTGGAAAACAGTGTGGAGGTTCATCAAAAAATTAAAAATAGAGCTACCCTATAATCCAGCATTTGCATTACTATGTATTTGGCCAAAGGATATAAAAATGCTGGTTTGAAAGGGCACATGCACCCCAATGTTTATAGCAGCACTATCGACAATAGCCAAAGTATGGAAAGAGCCCAAATGTCCATTGACTGATGAATGGTTAAAGAAGATGGTTAAAGAAGATATATATATATATATATATATATATATATGTATATTTATATATATATATAATGGAATACTACTTGGTGATCAAAAAGAATGAAACCTTGCCATTTGCAACAGTGTGGATAGAACTAGAATGTATTATGCTAAGCAAAATAAGTCAGTCAGAGAAAGATAAATATGATTTCACTCATATGTGGAATTTAAGAAACAAAACAGATGAGCATAGGGGAAGGGAAGGCAAAATAAGATAAAAACAGAGAGGGAGGCAAACCATAAGAGACTCCTAAATATAGAGAACAAACTGAGGGTTTCTGGTGGGGAGGTGGGTGGGGGGATGAGTTAAATGGGTGATGGGCATTGAGGAAGGCATTTGTTGAGATGAGCACTGGGTGTTGTTATATGTAAGTGATCAATCACTAAATTCTACCCCTGAAATCAACACTATACTATATGTTAACTAACTCTGATTTAAATAAAATAAAAAACAGAAATAGGCATAGAATTCGAGTAAAAATTTCTCCAGAGAAAATAGACAAATGGCCAAGAAACACAAGAGGAAGATGCTCGATATCACTAGTTCCTGGAGAAATGAAAGTCAAAACCACAAGAGATACTTCCTTAAAACCCAGAAAATACAAGTGTTGGCAAGGATATGGGGAAATTCAAACTCTAGAGGGATGTGAAATGGTGTAGGTGCTGTGAGAAGTGGTATGGCAATTCCTCGAAACATTAAATATAGAATTACCGTATGACTCAGCAATTCCACTTCCGGTTGCATAGCTTAAAGAAGTGGAAGCCTGGACTTGAGCAGATATTTGCACACACCTGTTTGTAGCAGCACTATTCACAATAGCCAAAAGGTGGAAGCAACTCATGTGTTCATCAATGGATGAAAGAATAAACATGTAAGATATGCATATGATGGAATATTTTCAGGCTTTAAAAGGAAAGACAATCTGTCACATTGATTGTCGCCTCGAAGACATTATGCTAAATGAAATGAGGCAGTCAGAAAAGAATAATTATTGTGTGATCCATCTTACATGTTCCTAGAGGCCTCAAATTCATAAAGACAAAAATGATGGTTTATAAGAGCTGGGGAAGGAAATGCGAGTTTTATAATGGGGACAGATTCTCAGCTGGGGAAAATGAAAAGCATTTGGGAGATGGACAGTAGTGATGGTTGTACAAAAATGTGAATGTATTTAATACAACAGAACATCTACATATGAAAATGGTTAAGATGGTTGGCACAAAAATGGACACATAGATCAATGGAAAAGAATAGAGAACCCAGAAATGGACCCACAAACCTATGGCCAACTAATCTTTTTTTTTTAATATGAAATTTATTGTCAAATTGGTTTCCATACAACACTCAGTGCTCATCCCAAAAGGTGCTCTCCTCAATACCCATCACCCACCCTCCCCTCCCTCCCACCCCCATCAACCCTCAGTTTGTTCTCAGTTTTTAAGAGTCTCTTATGCTTTGGCTCTCTTCCTTTCTAACCTCTTTTTATTTTTTTTCTTCCCCTCCCCCCATGGACTTCTGTTAAGTTTCTTAGGATCCACAGAAGAGTGAAAACATATGGTATCTGTCTTTCTCTGTATGGCTTATTTCACTGAGCATAACACTCTCCAGTTCCATCCACATTGCTACAAAGGGCCATATTTCATTCTTTCTCATTGCCATGTAGTACTTCATTGTGTATATAAACCACAATTTCTTTATCCATTCATCAGCTGATGGACATTTAGGCTCTTTCCATAATTTAGCTATTGTTGAGAGTGCTGCTATAAACATTGGGGTACAAGTGCCCCTATGCATCAGTACTCCCATATCCCTTGGGTAAATTCCTAGCAGTGCTACTGCTGGGTCATAGGGTAGGTCTATTTTTAATTTTTTGAGGAACCTCCAAACTGTTTTCCAGAGCGGCTGCACCAGTTTGCATTCCCACCAACAGTGCAAGAGGGTTCCCATTTCTCCACATCCTCTCCAGCATCTATAGTCTCCTGATTTGTTCATTTTGGCCAAACTGACTGGTGTGAGGTGATATCTGAGTGTGGTTTTGATTTGTATTTCCCTGATGAGGAGCGACATTGAGCATCTTTTCATGTACCTGTTGGCCATCTGGATGTCTTCTTTAGAGAAGTGTCTATTCGTGTTTTCTGCCCATTTCTTCACTGGATTATTTGTTTTTTGGGTGTGGAGTTTGGTGAGCTCTTTATAGATTTTGGACACTAGCCCTTTGTCTGATATGTCATTTGCAAATATCTTTTCCCATTCCGTTGGTTGCCTTTTAGTTTTGTTGGTTGTTTCCTTTGCTGTGCAGAAGTTTTTATCTTCATGAGGTCCCAATAGTTCATTTTTGCTTTTAATTCCCTTGCCTTTGGGGATGTGTCAAGTAAGAAATTGCTGCGGCTGAGGTCAGAGAGGTCTTTTCCTGCTTTCTCCTCTAAGGTTTTGATGGTTTCCTGTCTCACATTCAGGTCCTTCATCCATTTTGAGTTAATTTTTGTGAATGGTATAAGAAAGTGGTCTAGTTTCATTCTTCTGCATGTTGCTGTCCAGTTCTCCCAGCACGATTTGTTAAAGAGATTGTCTTTTTTCCATTGGATATTCTTTCCTGCTTTGTCAAAGATTAGTTGGCCATACTTTTGTGGGTCTAGTTCTGGGGCTTCTCTTCTATTCCATTGGTCTATGTGTCTGTTTTTGTGCCAATACCATGCTGTCTTGATGATTACAGCTTTGTAGTAGAGGCTAAAGTCTGGGATTGTGATGCCTCCCGCTTTGGTCTTCTTTAATATTACTTTGGTTATTTGGGGTCTTTTGTGGTTCCATACAAATTTTAGGATTGCTTGTTCTAGCTTCGAGAAGAATGGTGGTGCAATTTTGGTTGGGATTGCATTGAATATACAGATAGCTTTCGGTAGTATTGACATTTTAACAATATTTATTCTTCCAACCCATGAGCATGGAATGTGTTTCCATTTCTTTATATCTTCTTCAATTTCCTTCATAAGCTTTCTATAGTTTTCAGCATACATATCTTGTACATCTTTGGTTAGATTT
Source organism: Prionailurus viverrinus (assembly GCF_022837055.1). Classification (NCBI taxonomy): domain Eukaryota; kingdom Metazoa; phylum Chordata; class Mammalia; order Carnivora; family Felidae; genus Prionailurus; species Prionailurus viverrinus. The sequence goes on from NC_062562.1 coordinate 169,811,268, forward strand.
ATTCCTAGGTATTTTATGCTTCTTGGTGCAATTGTGAATGGGATCAGTTTCTGTATTTGTCTTTCTGTTGCGTCACTATTAGTGTATAAGAGTGCAACTGATTTCTGTACATTGATTTTGTATCCTGCAACTTTGCTGAATTCATGTACCAGTTCTATCAGACTTTTGGTGGAGTCTATTGGATTTTCCATGTATAATATCATGTCATTTGCAAAAAGTGAAAGCTTGACTTCATCTTTGCCAATTTTGATGCCTTTGATTTCCTTTTGTTGTCTGATTGCTGATGCTAGCACTTCCAACACTATGTTAAACAACAGCAGTGTGAGTGGACATCCCTGTCGTGTTCCTGATCTCAGGGGGAAAGCTCTCAGTTTTTCCCCATTGAGGATGATATTAGCTGTGGGCTTTTCATAAATGGCTTTTATGATGTTTAAGTATGTTCCTTCTACCCCGACTTTCTCGAGGGTTTTTATTAAGAAAGGATGCTGAATTTTGTCAAACGCTTTTTCTGCATCGATTGACAGGATCATATGTTTCTTATCTTTTCTTTTATTAATGTAATGTATCATGTTGATTGATTTGCAAATGTTGAACCAGCCCTGCATCCCAGGAATGAATCCCACTTGATCATGTTGAATAATTCTTTTTATAAGCTGTTGAATTCGATTTGCTAGTATCTTATTGAGAATTTTTGCATCCATATTCATCAGGGATATTGGCCTGTAGTTCTCTTTTTTTACTGGGTCTCTGTCTGGTTTAGGAATCAAAGTAATACTGGCTTCATAGAATGAGTCTGGAAGTTTTCCTTCCCTTTCTATTTTTTGGAATAGCTTGAGAAGGATAGGTATTATCTCTGCTTTAAATGTCTGGTAGAATTCCCCAGGGAAACCATCTGGTCCTGGACTCTTATTTTTTGGGAGATTTTTGATAACTGATTCAATTTCTTCGCTGGTTATGGGTCTGTTCAAGCTTTCTATTTCCTCCTGTCGGAGTTTTGGAAGTGTGTGGGTGTTTAGGAATTTGTCCATTTCTTCCAGATTGTCCAGTTTGTTGACATATAATTTTTCATAGTATTCCCTGATAATTTCTTGTATTTCTGAGGGATTGGTTGTAATAATTCCATTTTCATTCATGACTTTTATCTATTTGGGTCATCTCCCTTTTCTTTTTGAGAAGCATGGCTAGAGGTTTATCAGTTTTGTTTATTTTTTTCAAAAAACCATCTCTTGGTTTCATTGATCTGCTCTACAGTTTTTTTAGATTCTATATTGTTTATTTCTGTTCTGATCTTTATTATTTCTCTTCTTCTGCCGGGTTTGGGGTGTCTTTGCTGCTCTGCTTTTATTTCCTTTAGGTGTGCTGTTAGATTTTGTATTTGGGATTTTTCTTGTTTCTTGAGATAGGCCTGGATTGCAATGTATTTTCCTCTCAGGACTGCCTTTGCTGCATCCCAAAGCATTTAGATTGTTGTATTTTCATTTTTGTTTGTTTCCATATATTTTTAAATTTCTTCTCTAATTGCCTGGTTGACCCATTCATTCTTTAATACAGTGTTCTTTAACCTCCATGCTTTTGGAGGTTTCCAGACTTTTTCCTGTGGTTGATTTCAAGCTTCATAGCATTGTGGTCTGAAAGTATGCATGGTATAATCTCAATTCTTGTATACTTATGAAGGGCTGATTTGTGACCCAGTATGTGACCTATCTTGGAGAATGTTCCATGTGCACTTGAGAAGAAAGTATATTCTGTTGCTTTGGGATGCAGAGTTCTAAATATATCTGTCAAGTCCATCTGATCCAATGTATTATTTAGGGCCCTTGTTTCTTTATTGACCGTGTGTCTAGATGATCTATCCATTTCTGTAAGTGGAATGTTAAAGTCTCTTGCAATTACCACGTTCTTATCAATAAGGTTGCTTATGTTTGTGAGTAATTGTTTTATATATTTGGGGCTCCCATATTCGGTGCATAGACATTTATAATTGTTAGCTCTTCTTGATGGATAGACCCTGTAATTATTATATAATGTCCTTCTTCATCTCTTGTTACAGCCTTTAATTTAAAGTCTAGTTTGTCTGATATAAGTATGGCTACTCCAGCTTTCTTTTGACTTCCAGTAGCATGATAAATAGTTCTCCATACCCTTACTTTCAATCTGAAGGTGTCCTCAGGTCTAAGATGAGTCTCTTGTAGACAGCAAATAGATAGGTCTTGTTTTTTTATCCATTCTGATACCCTATGTCTTTTGGTTGGCACATTTAGTCCATTTACATTCAGTGTTATTATAGAAAGATATGGGTTTAGAGTCATTGTGATGTCTGTAGGTTTCATGCTTATAGTGATGTCTCTGGTACTTTGTCTCACATGATCCACCTTAGGATCTCTTGTAGGGCTGGTTTAGTGGTGACGAATTCCTTCAGTTTTTTTTGTTTGGGAAGACCTTTATCTCTCCTTCTATTCTAAATTACAGACTTGTTGGATAAAGGAATTCTTGGCTGCATATTTTTTCTGTTCAACACATTGAAGATTTCCTGCCATTCCTTTCTGGCCTGCCAAGTTTCAGTAGAGAGATCGGTCACGAGTCTTATAGGTCTCTCTCTATATGTTAGAGCACGTTTATCCCTAGCTGCTTTCAGAATTTTCTCTTTATCCTTGTATATTGCCAGTTTCACTATGATATGTCTGCAGAAGATCGATTCAAATTACGTCTGAAGGGAGTTCTCTGTGCCTCTTGGATTTCAATGCCTTTTTCCTTCCCCAGATCAGGGAAGTTCTCAGCTATTATTTCTTCAAGTATACCTTCAGCACCTTTCCCTTTCTCTTCCTCCTCTGGAATGCCAATTATGTGTAGATTATTTCTCTTTAGTGCATCACTTAGTTCTCTAATTTTCCCCTCATACTCCTGGATTTTTTTATCTCTCTTTTTCTCAGCTTCTTCTTTTTCCATAATTTTATCTTCTAGTTCACCTATTCTCTCCTCTGCCTCTTCAATCCGAGCTGTGGTCATCTCCATTTTATTTTGCATCTCATTAATAGCATTTTTTAGCTCCTTCTGGCTGTTCCTGAGTCCCTTGATCTCTGTAGCAATAGATTCTCTGCTGTCCTTTATGCTGTTTTCAAGCCCAGTGATTAATTTTATGACTATTATTCTAAATTCACTTTCTGTTACATTGTTTAAATCGTTTTTGATCAGTTCGTTAGCTGTTGTTATTTCCTGGAGGTTTTTTTGAGGGAAATTCTTCCGTTTTATCATTTTGGATAGTCCCTGGAGTGGTGCAGAACTGTGGGGCACTTCCTCTGTACTGTCTTGAATAACTTGCATTGGTGGGCAGGGCTGCAGTCAGACCTGATGTCTGCCCCCAGCCCACTGCTGGGGTCACAGTCAGACTGGTGTGTACCTTCTCTTCCCCTCTCCTAGGGGTGGGATTCACTGTGGGGTGGTTTGGCCTGTCTGGGCTACTTGCACATTGCCAGGCTTGTGGTGCTGGGGATCTGGCGTATTAGCTGGGGTGGATCGGCAAGGTGCACAGGGGCGGGAGGGGCAGGCTCAGCTCGCTTATCCTTCGGTGATCCGCTTCGAGAGGAGCCCTGCGGCAGCGGGAGGGAATCAGACCCGCCAGAGGGATGGATCCACAGAAGCACATCATTTGGTGTTTGCACGGTGCAAGCAAGTTCCCTGGCTGGAACTGGTTCCCTTTGGGATTTTGGCTGGGGGATGGGCGAGGGAGATGGCGCTGGTGAGCGCCTTTGTTCCCCTCCAAGCTGTGCTCTGTTGTCTGGGGCTCAACAACTCTCCCTCCCGTTGTCCTCCGGCCCTCCCACTCTCTGAGCAGCGCTGTTAACTTATAACCTTCCAGATGTTAAGTCCCGCTTGCTGTCCAAACACACTCCATCTGGCCCCTCCCCTTTTGCAAGCCAGACTCGGGGGCTCTGCTTTGCCCCTCTGCCCCAGCTGCCCCTCTGCCCTGCTCCCTCCCGCCAGTCCATGTAGTGCGCACTGCCTCTCCGCCCTTCCTACCCTCTTCCGTGGACCTCTTGTCTATACTTGGCTCCGGAGAATCCGTTCTGCTAGTCTTCTGGCAATTTTCTGGGTTATTTAGGCAGGTGTGGGTGGAATCTAAGTGATCCACAGGACGGGGTGAGCTCAGTGTCCTCCTACCCCGCCATCTTCTCAGAAGCCCCAAGAGACTCTTAAATATGGAGAACAGACAGAGTTACTGAAGGGGTTGTGGGAAGGGGGGATGGGCTAAATGGGTAAGGGCCATTAAGGAATCTACTGAAATCGCTGGTGCACTATATGCTAACTAATTTGGATGTAAATTTAAAAAAATAAATTAAAAAAATAAAATGGTTAAGATGCTGAATTTTGTGTTATGTATATTTTAACCCCCACCACACACAAAGGATAAAACATGGGATCTTATAAGCCATATCAGGTGAGGTTAAGGGTGAGAGTATGAAGCTGAACAATTCTCCTCAGAAGACAAACTGTGGTTTATTAAGAAAATATTCATAGGACTTTTGGTAAAATCAGGTGAGGCTGAGACACAGTGTAAGAGAGAGAGAGAGAGGTCATGATACAGAGTTACACTGTTCCATACAAGTGAGACAAACATGCTGTCTCCAGACGGAAACTTACTCTTATGTAAACTGGTTTTTGGTTTTTGGCTGCCTTCCTTGACTTGTACCCTTGGAAATAGGTCAGATTGGGGCCCAAAGATTTAAGAAAGAGGGGGGAGGAGCAGTCTCCAGAGAAGCGGGTGTTTCCAGGACCTGGAGAGCCCAGTTCTTGCCGTTAGTGTTGCCTGGGAATGAAGGCAAGTAGGGTATGTCTTCATGATGAAAGGGAGGCAGTGGGGAGAAGGCACAAGCTAGCAGGGCTGGGCTGAGCCTTTCAGGGAGGGTCATGGCTAAGTATTGGCTTAGGACAGACAATAGACCAATAGGACAGAGTAGGAAGTCCAGAAATAGATACACACATATATGGTCAATGTGTTTTCAAAAAAGCATGAGAAAATTTTAACGAAGAATGTCTTTTCAGTAAGTAGTGCTGGAACAATGGAATAGCCGCATGGGAAAAGAGCCTGAACCTCGATCTTACCTCACTCTATGCACAAAAACGTAACACAAGATGGATTTTATACCTAAACATAAAATCTTAAACTCTAAACCTTCTGGAAGAAAACATAGGGAGAGCTTTCTGAACTTGAGATATACAAACATTTCCCTAAACAGGAAACAAAATCAAAACAAAACAAGAATTAAAAAACCCTTACCAACCACAGAAGTAAAATGAACTGAACTTCACGAAAATCAACAATTTGTACTCATAAAAATGCACCTTTAAGAAAATGAAAAAATAAGCTATGAACTGGAAGAAAATATTTTCAATACATATAACTGACAAATACTCCAAAATATACAAGAATCTTCCATGAATCATTAAGAAAAAGACAGTCCAGTGAAAAATGGGGGAAAACTTCACGTGACAACTTGCACATCATCATTAGTTATCAGGGAAAAAGTCCAATGGAAATCATAACGAGATATCATCTCACACCCGCTAGAATAAATAATAACTTAAAAGTCAAACATTACCTGTTTGAAGATTAGTGACCATCTAGAACTTTGAGTCACTTTTGGAGTAAGGGTGGTGGTTTCCTATAAAGTTAAATAGACTTACCCTATGACTTAGAAACTCCACTCCTTGTACTGAGCAAAGAGATATGAAAAGCTATGTCCACAAAAAGACTGGTATAGAATTTTAAACCATTTATTCATAATAGCCCCAAGCTGTAATCAGCTCAAATGTCCATCAACAACAACAATAACCAAAAACTGTGGTATAGTCATACTACAGTAATAATACTCAGCGATTAGAAGGGATGAGCTACCAAGAGAGGAAACCCCCTGGATGACTCTCATGGACGCTATACATTTTTACTGTTGTTGCTTATACAGGTGTATACAGCTGTCAAAACTCATTGACTCTACTCCTATGATCTTCACGTTCTACTGTATATACCTACAAATCCTAAGAATTCCAATTATCAACTGTTTAAAAGATACACACTTTAAAGTACAAAGGGAAATATAGTTAAATTAAAGGATAAGAAAAGATATACTATGCAAATCTAACAAAAAGAAACCTAGGCTTGGGGTGCCTGGGTGGCTCAGTTGGTTAAGTGTCCAACTTCAGCTCAGGTCATGATCTCACGGTTTGTGAGTTCAAGCCCCACGTTGTGCTCTGTGCTGACAGCTCAGAGCCTGGAGCTGCTTTGGATTCTGTATCTCCCCCTCTCTCTGCCCCTCCTCTGCTCACATTCTGTGTCTCTCTGTCTCTCAATAATAAATAAACGTTAAAAAAATTATAAAAAAAAAGAAACCTAGGCTAGCTATATTAGTATCTGACATAGTAGACTTTGATACAAGGACTGTTTTAAAATATGAAGACATTTTGCATAATGATAAAAGGGTCAATTCACCAATAAGACATAAAAATCTTGCAAATAATAATATAAGTTTAAAATTATTTAAAAAAATATTACAGAATTCAAAGGAGAAGTATGTAAATCTACAACCACACTCTATTAATATATTTATATAGAAAGGTGAAAAAATTTGAACAACACTATTAATCATTTTAACTTATTTAAGTGTAGTGCACATAGCAGCTGCGGAAAACACATTCTTCTCAAGTATGTGGAATGTTCATAAAGATAAAACATATATTGGGCCATAAAACAAGTCTCAATAAATTAAAAAAATTTCCTGACTCAATTTTCTTCTTCTGTTGTTGTCATCTTGACAACCAGAAACATTGTACCTAATTGAGAAGGTCAGAGAGTTTAAACCAATAGTCCTAAAGCAAGCAGAAAATCACAACTGTGTTAAGTCCTTTATGCGTGTGACAAGGTTTACAATGGGGGAGAGAGCTGGTTCAGTGATAGAAGCAGGGAGAAGAGCACAGCACAGCAGAGACAAGCACAGGTGGATCGTGCAGGGTTTTGTTCGTGTTAGGAAGTTCGAATTTTATCTGATACACACAGTGGGCGCAGTAAGATGTTAAGCACAGAAGGGGCATGAACTTTCATTTTAAAAATTGCTCTGGCTACAATATAGGGAAAGGTGATATAACAAGAACAGATGTGGTAGAACACTTAGTAGGTTCCACAGTTCAGGAACCACATTTTCAAAGGGAGTTGCCTGCCTTCATTCCTCCCCAGGGTGGGAATGGCTGCTGCTCTGGAGGTGACTTGGGCTGGATATTGCAGATGGAACAACAGCTAAAGGAGAATAAGACCAAAGGGGTCAGTGCCCCTAAGGGGCTGTACTGAGCCAAACATCCCCATGGTCTGGGTGGTTTGTGCAGGAGAGATAAACTTCTGTCTATCACTGGAGACTTGGGTCTCAGCACTGCAGCAGCTAGGGACCCCAGAAGATGAGAATAATTTGCAATGAGAGGTATTATAGGAACAGCACTTATACGCTGATAGAGCGCCTGAACTCTGTTTTGTTTCTCTCTGCTTTGTTTTGAAATCTTGGGACTTTACAAGCGTAGACTGAGTGGAAATGTGAGTGCTAGTGAAGTGATACAACACGCTTTGAAGGGGTGGACGATCAAGCTAAATACTCACGGAAAACTTCTGTTATTATTGCAAAAGTATCAGCAAGAAAGAAAACAAAAATCATAATATAAAGTCATTCACTCTCAAGAGCTGCCTTATGAAACATATAACAAATATCATGTAAAATCTTACTTTTCTTTTGTTTTCAAAGCGGAAGAATGTATAAGAACACCTGAAGCTAACATGCAGAGTGACAGGAGATTAAAATGCAGAAACCATGAAGTCTTCTTTTATAATACTGAATTTAATTGTAAAGGCTGGAGCTGCCGAGCAATTGGGGAAACATTTATCAAGCTTGCTGCCAAAGCCGTGGTGAAACCGTGATGCAGGACAAACAAAGCACAACTGATAAGGTGTCTCTGTTAAATAACATATTTGCAGGAAAATTATGAGTATGACCAGCAGCAACTTTTCCAAGTAGGACAAAGATAACATAATTCCCTGAAAACTGATGAAGTCATGGGGTGCCTGGGTGGCTCAGTTGGTTAAGCTTCCAACTTCAGCTCGAGTCATGATCTCACAGTTCGTGGGTTCAAGTCCCACATTGGGCTCTGTGCTGACAGCTCAGAGCCTGGAGCTTGCTTCCAATTCTCTCTCTCTCTCTCTCTGCCCCTCCCCTACTTTCACTCTGTCTCCCTTTCTCTCAGAAATAAATAAACATTAAAAAAATTTTAAATTATGAAGTCACTGAACTTATGAACTCAGCTAATCCTTTGGTGTTTGCTAGCTATGAACTGAATAAAGACTGTGAAGACATTTTGCAACCACAAAATTATGACAAATTGTACAATTGGAGAAGAGATTTTCAAATATATAGGCAACTTCCTGGCATTAACGATAGATTGGAGTAGAACATAGACTGGAAAGGAGGCATTGGGATGAGATCAGATGGGCTAAAGCCACATTAGCCAGCCCCAAAGCAGACATTCCATGCAGTCAGTCCATCACACTGGAAACAAAATCTACTTGCTGGTATGTTCGACAGAGAGGTTCTTGACACTTTAGAGAGGCACAACATTGTTAATCATGTTAAGTACTTGCTCAGCTTGCTGGAGTATGGCATTGACTATAATCAGACTCTATTTAAGAAGGAATCACTTAGGCTTTTCATATGGAAAAGTCCTCAAATCCATTTGTTATGAGAAAATTACAAAATATTTGTTAACAAAACCTTCCGTCATTGGGATTATCTGTAAGTTTAGGACCAGTAGAGGATCTTACAAATGCATTTACTAATAAAAACAACCTAATTTTACCCTTACAAGTAAAATGCCAACTCCCAGTGTTGGTTGGTACTAATACATAGTTGCTCAACTGATAAAACGCTATATCTTCATCTTAAAGTAACTAATGTCAAGGTGGACATCATTTCTTACCAACTGAGGTCCGTGCTCACTGAGGAATTGAGTTTTGTGCGTGCATTTGAAAAAATCTGTTTCTTACTGTATTTGGTGTTGTTTGAAAGTTTAAAGTTAATAGTATTTGGCTTTTTAAATATTTATTTTTAAGGGGCTCCTGGGTGGCTCAGTGGGTAAAGTGTCCGACTCTTGATTTCGGCATAGGTCATGATCTCAGTTCATGAAATCAAGCCCTGTGTGGGGCTCCATGCTGACAGTGCAGAGCCTGCTTGGGATTCTTTCTCTTCCTCTCTCTGCCTCTCCCCCACTCGTGCTCTCTCTATCTCTCAAAATAAGTGAAATACACTTATAAATAAATAAATACTTTAAAAATTCACTGTAATAAAAACAAGTGATGCTTCTTTTCCATTGGTATAAGATACTTGGCCTGGTAAAAGTAAAGTACCGTCCAGTCATCAGTGTAAAGGACTGCTATTTTTCATGTATAATCTACCAATTTCTCCATAATTATGCTTGAGAAATATGTTACAATTCCGTAGGTATTCTTTTCTTTTTTTTTTTTTTTTAATGTTTATTTATTTTTGAGACAGAGAGAGACACAGCATTAGCAGGGAAGGGGCAGAGACAGAGGGAGACACAGAATGTGAAACAGGCTCCAGGCTCTGAGCTGTCAGCACACAGCCCGACGCGGGGCTCGAACTCACAAACTGTGAGATCATGACTGTTATGCCCAGAATTCGTGATCCCCAAAGACCACCAGGGAGCCGAGTCCAATGCAAAAGCAAAAGAGCCTTTATTCGAGCTAGCTCGAGCTCAATCCCCTACCTGCACCAACGCAGCAGTGAGATACCAGGGAGAGAGAGCGAGTTTCAAAAGCACAAAGGTTTTATAGGGGTCTAGGGGCAGCCTATTGGCTGGGGGAGGGGCGTGGCCTCAGCCTATTGGCTGGGGAAGGGTCAGAGTCCTGTTACGCAGGTCGCTGGGCGTGTTTTGATCAGGAAGTTTGAATGGGTGAGAGGGAGGTTACTCAAGGGGAGGGGGCGTGGTCTAGGTGAAGGACACAGAACAAGATGGAGTCGGCCGATGTAGGCCCGCCCTTTCAATGACCTGAGCCGAAGTTGGACGCTTAACCGAATGAGCCACCCAGGTGCTCCCAAGGTATTCTTTTCTTATTAAAGTCTCATAATAATCTTGGAAGTGTTTTGATAATTAAAATAACCATTAAACAGAATGTCACTTAATAGCCAGTTATTTTTCCATATTTCTGATCACTTTTATTTATCAACATTACCCTTTTAGAAAAATTGGAAGTCAAAGAGTTCAAATTGCTCAAGGTCACACAGCTAGGGAAAATCAGAGCCAATATTTTACTCCAGGTCTTTCTGAGTCCAGAATACATGTGCTTATATGCTATACTATAGTTTCATTCCTTTAAATAAGTTAGGAAATATGGTAAATCAGATATTCCAAATATCTTTCTGCTACAAAATACCTAGAAATGTGGGGTACATTACCACATATGTCATTTAACATGAATTGCTGAACTCATAAGGAATAATGAAAACCTCTAGAGGCTAAACATAAGTAGGAAGCAAACTAAAAAAATATTAAGTAAAGTTTTAAACCATTATTGTCCTGAAGTTACTTGTGATTATGAGAATTTTAATAATTCTTAATAGTAATGCTTGAAATAGAAAACAAGCCTTGAGTCCAAAACACATGGTGAATGGGACCCACCTCCTACCAACCCCCAAGGTACTTAAAATAGGTTTCCAGATTGGTGAAGTCCTGGAGTGGCTGGCAGAATAAACACCAGTTCTTTTTACAGGAGAGTATTTTCAATCCAGGCATCTGAATTAGCCAAATATGAATTTTCAGTCAAAAACTGTCAAACATTTGAGGAAACCTGACACCATGAATGAACGACAGAAGAGACAAAATAGACCAGAATTAAATGTCTGTAATTTAAGATACTAGAATGATCAATTTCAGACCATTTGGTTGAAATACTCAAAAGCCTTAAATAAAAAAAGGAGAATTTAGAAATAAAACTAATAAATAAGGGAATATCAAAAAATGGCCAAAAGTTCTAAAGAACAAACCAAACTTCTAGAAATTAGATAAGTAGATGATAGATGATAGATGATAGATAGATAGATAGATAGATAGATGATAGATAGATAGAAAGAATAAAGCAAAAAAGGCCACAAACAGATTGAAGAATATTTTTTAAAGAACTAAAAAGGACATTAGTAAACTATGGGATACATCTGAAGAAATTACCCAGAATTGCACATGAACAGAAATGGAGAGAAAATATAAGCGAGAGGTTAAGAAGTATGGAAAACAGATCAAGAAGATCCAACATATAGTTAAATTGGAATTCCTACAGAAGATAATACAGATAGTGGGGGTAAGAGGGAAGAGGTGTTGCTAAAAATTCCCCAGACTTAATGAAATATACGAACCATTACATTTATTCAATTCTGTCTCCAGAAATCACAATATGCCCTAGCAGGGTAAACAAAGAGGAAATCTGTACTGAGACATGTTGTAGGAAAAGTTGTAGGAAAAGAATGCCAGAGACAAAGAGGCTGTATTAAAACTAGCTAAAGGAAAAAAGGTTACCCACAAAGGTATGAAATTGGCCAGCGGCAGATCTCAATAGCAATACCAACTGAGCAGAATAACTGGAAAATAACCTCGATGAACTCAGAGAAAATACCTGTCAACCTAGAATCATACTCCCCTTTCAATCATCACTACTCTCCTTCCAAAAACAAGGGTGACCTGAAGATATTTTTTGATCAACAAAACAAAAGATTGCTTTGGGTAGTACAGACATTTTAATAATATTTGTCCTTCCAATCCACGAGCAAGGGATGTTTTTCCACTTCTTTGCGTCTTCTTCAATTTCTTTCATAAAATTTCTATACCCTACAACCCAGCAACTGCACTACTACATATTTATCCAAAGGATACAAAAATGTTGATTAGAAGGGCACATGAGCCCCAATGTTTATAGCAGCACTATCAACAATAGCCAAAGTATGGAAAGAGCCCAAATGTCCATCGACTGATGAATGGATAAAGAAGATGTGGTATATGTATACAACGGAGTATCACTTGGCAATCAAAAGGAATGAAATCTTGCCATTTGCAACCGTGTAGATGGAACTAGAGTGTATTATGCTAAGCAAAATAAGGCGGTCAGAGAAAGACAAATACCATATAATTTCACTCATGTGGAATTTAAGAAACACAACAGATGAACATGGGGGAGGGAAGGAAAAATAAGATAAAAACAGAGAGAGAGGCAAACCCTAAAAGACCCTTAAATACAGAGAACAAGCTGAGGGTTGCTGGAGTTTTTGTGAAGATTAGAGTTAATACACAGAAAGCATTTTACATCAATAACTAGCTCTTCATCAGTATTCAAGAATGTAACTATCATAACTTGTAAGCAAAGACATTGACTTACACTTAAGTAAATCTAAACCAGCCCTAACTTTACAGAACAGTAATGTCTTATTGGGGGTTAAAAAAAATAACAGAATTAAAATTACAGACAAAAATAATATGGATGAATTTCTAAGCATATTCTAGGAGAATATATTTGCCATTTAGTTATAAGGTTATCACATGCAAAAATGTATACATGCTTAGGAAAAGTCTAAATGGATTGAAAAATTATTAATATAAAGTTCAAGATGAAGTGTTACCTCCAGTGAGGAGATAAGAGAATGTGATTAAAGATGTTTACGTTAAGGACCTCCACTGTTTTCATAATATTTAATTTCTTAAGTTGTGGGAACAGTTATTAACTGTATCACACCCTACATCTTTTGTATGTTTTAATATTTCACAATAGATTTAGAAATTCATTGACCAGTGTTACTATTTGCCTTGCCATTCTCCCTTGATTACAATAAGCCTTATCATTTCTTGGTCATTTTTCACTGGAGCAATTTCTGTTCTATCAATATCATATAAATGGCTTTGGCTTAGTTTCCATAGCTTGGAGATTTTTTTTTAAGTTTATTTATTTATTTGGGGTGGGGGGACAGGCAGAGAGAGAGGGAGGGACAGAATCTCAAGCAGCTCCCTACTGTCATCACAGAGTCTGATGTGAGGCTCGAACCCACAAACTGTGAGATCCATGACCTGAGCTGAAATCAAGAGTCGGACCCTTACCGACAGAGCCATCCAGGTGGCACAAAGTTTTCATAGCTTTGTACCTGTTTCTTTTCAGCTGGGTTGTAACAACAACATAAAAAAATTGTTTATGTTTAGAGTCCGCTGACGCAGGTTTATATATATATCTATTCATTTGCATCTTTATGGGCTCTAGGATGTTAGGAAGTATTTTTTCATTGTCATTATTCAACACTTTTCAAAAGTACATTTTAAATACTTTCTATGTGCCAGGTATTGAGATAAAATAGGGAACAAGACAAGCAAATTTCCTGCTCTGATAGGAAATTCGGAAAAGTAAAATGGTCATTTTCCTCAAAGCATCCAGGATGCCAGTATACTCTAGTGCTCTCCAAAAACAATCTACAAAAACTTAAGAGCATGATTTTGATGTTACGTCAGGTCAATAGTTCATCCAGTTCAGCATTTTGATTTTATTGGTTTCCCTATAAGACAAACGATAGACAAATAATCTTATAAAAATTTTGAAGGCTAGCTTTGTTTAGTAAACACCCTAGATTCTTTTACTATTCTACTAGGAATCTACCATTCATAAATGTATTCAAGTTTCATTTGGAGTCTGTATATATTAGCACGTGATTCCTCTTGAAGTGATTTATTTGACAGGTTAACGATCCTCATGTCTTTGTCTCCCCTAACAGGTCCCTTCCTAACTTGAAGGCATGAGTGGAGCCAATTACCTCTTCTAACCCTCCACTGAGGTGCTGAGCTGTGATGGTTCCTCCAGCCAAACATTTGCTCAGCTGGCCTGCTCAGATTGGTCCCCAAACGAGGCTGCGTCCTGGACATTTGGCAACAATTTGTCTCAGTTCTCTCTCCACACTGCAGAATTTCTCCAAGGGCTGGTCCACACCAGCAGCATCGCCAGGATTACTTGGGGGATTAGCCTTGTCAGGCCCCACCTCAGACCTACTGAATCAGAAACTCAAAGAGTGTTTTCCTGGTAGTTTGCATTTTAACTCGTCCTCCAAGTGATTCTGAAGCACACTCAAGTTTGAGAACTGCAGAGTGGTAACCATTTCTGCAAAAATATTCCAAAGGATGAAGGTCTCAGAGAAGGAGGCACTGATTGTTAGTGGAGAGTTTTCACCCTTGCATCAGGAATCAGTTCTGGGTACAATAATGAATAAAGGTGATCCTCATAGGAGTTGGTCAGAGTAACAGCAATGAGGCAGGAGAGAGGTGTCTAGGTGCCCAGTGACTCTTCAGTTATTCAGCAATATTTTATTAACCCAACCCCATGTGTGGTCACCTGTTTGCTCTTATTTTCATCTTTATACTGTTTTCTAGGTCTTAAAAATATCCTTACAAAGTGGGTTACGTAAGGATCCATCCTGGCACCTTGTTTTGCCTGATGGTTTTCTGCATGGAGGATACTGTTCTGTTTCTTCTGTCTATTGGCTCAAATTTGCTAGCTCTCCTGAGTCCCCAGAGAACTCCTCTAGTGATTATTATAGGGACCACATCGCTCATCCTTATTTAACCATTTAATTACGTTTTAAACTCTTTTAACATGTTGTTTTCAAATCTAATTTACTTCAAAGTGTCTGTTATGATGTCATGTGCCTCATAGCATCCACTAACAGAAGACTTCATTAAGAGCAAAATTCGGGAATGGATGTAATCAAGGCTCCATTTTGATGTCTGGCACTGATAAAACAAAACAAAACAAAACAAAAAAACACAATGAACTCTCCTAGAAAGAAAGCAAAACTTCGTGAAACTGTCAGGACCAGCCTCATTTCCTGAGCTAAAGGCTATGCTTTGTATGCAGCAGGGAGTACTTGACCTCCACTCTTAGTGGGATTTGGAATGAAGGTTGACTTTGGCCTTGAATAATTTATTTTATTTAAAACATTTTTTTAAATGTTTATTTATTTTTGAGAGAAGCTCAGAGCATGAGTGGGGGGGGGGTGGCAGAGAGAGAGGGAGACAGAATCGGAAGCAGGCTCCAGGTATGGAGCAGCCCGATGTGGCACTCGAACCCATGAACTGTGAGATCAAGCTGAAGTCGGATGCCCAACCAACTGAGCCACACAGGCTCCCCTGCCCTTGAAGAATTTAAAGAACTCAGGAGTCTTCCTTAGTTGACTCAGAACCAAGCCAAAGAATCTTTACAACTAGTCGTGTTAAGACCTTGTCTGATGCTAGCAGCTTTGTTTTGGGGTCAAATCTTCACCTCTATGGAAGCTGGGTCTATGCTTCTGGTCTGGGTCCTGAGTCACATCTTCAGAACCTTCTTGGCTTCCCTGCCAGGAGGTTCAGGCCTGCCTCATCTCAGTGACTATGCTCCTGCTGCTGGTACTATGTGTACCTGGGACTCTCTGAGGCTTTCTGCCAACCTTTATCCCTACTCACCTTCCTACTGAAACACCTAGGTTTCTGATTACCTCTCTGCTTTTCCTGACCAGACCTCCCCTCATCACCTGCCAAAGGCACCACCACACCCTGATTCTGTGTCAACAGGAGCCTAACCCTTCACACCTGGCTGCAGTTCATTTCTAACTCCTGTGCAAGACTGTGTCAAGTGCACACTTTTCTGAAAGACTTATAAAGAGCTGAACTTTATAAGACATTGAGCTTTCTAGCATTAATATATGATCCTCTCCTCTAGCTCCATAAAAAGAAATATAATCTCTGTCCCGGCTAGGGCAAAGACACTCTGAGGATAGCCAGGCAAGGCCTACTGGCCTTTTGTCCATTCGGGAAATGAGAACTGACTGAGGAGGGCAAAAGGGAGTAGTGAATGCAGCTGTGCCCACTTGGGAAGCTGGACCTGACAGTCAGTCTTCCTGGGAATGTGTCATGAAAACGTTCATGACACATGAACACATGCTACATGGAAACGTTCCTCAGTGTCCATGCATAACAGCTAAGTAGGTACCCTACAGACATTGGTGGTTTAAAATCATGCAGGATTTTACACTGTAAATATTTATGATTACTTAATACAGAATAATGGTTAATATTTAGGCATATTATGAATCTTATTTTAGAAAGTTTTGGAGAAACAAAAACATCCTGGGGAGATTTGGAGTGGGCAAGACCAGGAGTAATGGGGTGTTTGCAGCTTTATAATGGGTCCCTCAGGCTCCCTCTTAGGTTTTGTTTTTTAACTTAATAAGTTCGACATGTTACAATTTGTAAACTTAAGGTGTTCAGCTTATCACTTTGATACATTTATATACTGCCAGTATATACATGTAATATGATAAAGTAATATGACTGCCATTGAAGAAGTGTTTCCCACATTATATAATTTTAGTACAGTGCTGCTGACTATATCATTATAATGTGCATTAGGTCTCTGTGTACTTAGTTTGCATCCATTATCCCCTCACTCCCCATCCCCTGGTAGCTACCATTTTACTCTCCATTTTTTTTCACAGGTTTAACTTTTTTTAGATTCTACATATAAGTGATATCAGTACCTACCTGTCTTTCTCTGCCTGACATAGCTCACTTGACATAATGTGCTTAAGTCCATCCATGTTGTTGCAAATGGCAGGGTATCTTCCCTTCTCGTGGCTGAATACTATTCCTCTGTGTGTATGTACCACATCTTTTTTACCCACTTATCTGCTGATGGATATTTGGGTTTTTCCATATTTTGGCTATTGTGAATAATGTTGCAAAAAACATGGGGGTGCATAGATTTTGTCAAAATTCTGTTTTTATTTCCCTTGGGCATATAGCCAGAAGCAATGCTGGATCATACAGTAATACTATTTTCCATTTTTAAAGGAAACTTCATATTATTTTCCATAGTGGTTGGACCCATGCACGTTCCTGCCAACAGTGTATCGAGAGTTCCCTCATCACCACATCCTTGCCACCACCTGTTGCCTCTTGTTCTCTTAACGCAATTCTTTAAAAAAATTTTTTTTAATGTTTATTTATTCTTGAGAGAGAGAGAGAGAGAGACAGAGAGAGAGAACAAGCAGGGGAGGGGCAGAGAAAGAGGAAGACACAGAATCCGAAGCAGGCTCCAGGGTCTGAGCTGTCAGCACAGAGCCCGACGCGGGGCTCAAACCCATGAACCCCAAGATCATGACCTGAGCCCAAGTCAGATGCTTAACCGACTGAGTCACCCAGGTGCCCCTGCCTTTTGTTTTCTTAATGATAGTCATTCCACAGGTGTGAGATGATGTCTCAGTGTGGTTTTGATTTGTGTTTCCCTGATAATTAGTGATGTAGAGCATCTTTTCATGTGCCTGTTCACCATTTTGCTGTCTTCTATGGAAATTTGTCCTTTTAGTTCTTCTGCTCATTTTTAAATTGGATTATCTGGATTTTATTGCTGTTGATGTTGTCGTTAAGTTATGTAAGTTCTTTATATATTTTGAGTGTTAACCTCTTATCTGAAATATGGTTTGCAAAAACTTTCTGCCATTCTGTAGGTTGTTGGTTCATTTTATTAAGTTCTTATAATGGGTTAGTCAAAAGGAGCAAAAGCAGGAGTGGCGGTCAATCCCTCAGGTTTTTGCGAGGACAGCACTCACGATGACACCATCTGTAGTTCCTTATCACCTGCTGATCACGTGGGGGAAATGATGCCCTGACTAAATCTGACACTAGTCAGTTTCAAAACAGCCTGTGCGCGACTCAGTGGTTGGAATACAGATGACACAGCTGGTGGCATAGGGGCCTTTCCCTTCTCCAGTCCAGCTTGATGTCATGGTGATGCGGTTGCGGCTAGCTGCCCTCCAAGGAGAGACACACCCTCCAGCTAAGGGTGCTTCAGGCCATAGGTTATGCACACTGATCTTCACCCTCAGGCTTGTAACATGGAAAAGACAAAGACTTACCTGAGAATGGCTTCTCTACCACCCATTTCCCAGCTAAAACAGGCTCTTGAACCATCAGGATGGCTGCTGAGTTTCTAGAACTGTTCTGGAGTCGGTGTCACTGAAAGAGTCTCAGTGACTTCCAAGGGATTTTTAACCAGCTCTGCGGAGAGAAGTGTCAGTCTAATGGTTCTTCGGGGGGGCTCAGAATCAGGGGTTTCTGTTGAGCCACTAGAGCCTGTGATGCCTGACTTGTAGGTACCTGGGGACTGGGGCCACACTGCAGATTGCCTCCTAGGGTCGCGTACCAGACTTTGAATTTAGCCCTTCGTGAGCATGATTTGTTTGACCAACCAAAATGTTTCCATTTCCACTTTGTCCATGTGTTTCAAAAATAGAGAAATGTCCACTCAGACAAACTTCAAGTAAACAAACTGCTGGGTGTCATGTAAACTTTAGTTACTCCTGGAATTTCTACTGGTTTGAGATGGAAAGAATGAGGTGCTTCATTTCTGTGGAATTTGAGCTTAACATGGATTTAAGCCTCTAGTGCTGTGCAAAAGCCATGGGAGCCAAACTCAGGAAATTGTCCTGCACCTCCTTCTATAACAACACTATGCTCTCTGAGTCGCATTCCTTTGTTGACCATCAGATTGCTAACATTCCAGAAGGGAAGCCCTTTCTTAGCCATCTTTGTATTCCTAACTCGTTGCTTGGCACACCATCAACTCAGCAAATGTTTGAGTTCGTTAATTAAAGGGTGACTAAATCGTCAGGTGGTGGCCACACTCCAGAGATATTTAAGGATGTGCTTGAGACCTTTCTAAGTCTTCTTTTTAAGGAGTATATTCTATCATGTCTATCCACATCCCATGACCCTAGAAAACTTTTGTTGGTTTTTGAGAACAGCTGACCACTTCTCACTAAGCAACCCAGATTCAACCTGGTCCTATTTTCTCAGGCTGTGACGGTAATACATTACAGATTGTGATCTCAATTGGAAAGATGCCAATTTTAGCGAAATAAATCTACTTCTTCAGAAACTTGAGCTTTGGCTCTGAAAGGTATTTTGGCCCAAATCTTTATATTGCTTAGGCATTAGAAATTTTGGCTTCCGTACTCTTTTAATGAGACGTGAGGTGCTGGGGACGAATCTTTGGACAGACTTGGCAGAATGTTCCCTGTAACAGGGTGAACTGCTTTCTTTTAGTGATACACAAGGGTTAAAGACGCTCATTCTGACTTTTGAGTTAGGACCTCCAAAACTTAAACATTCAGCATTGTTTTTGGCAGACTCTGGGTCTGGGATGGGGCATTCATAAACAAGACTGGGATGGAGAGAAACATCTTTTCACAGGTCCCATGGATGTTGACAGTCATACAGGCTCATTGCAACTGACTCCATGTAACATCAATATGGTCACTTTTGGGAACTTCAAAGCTCACTTGACAACAGACTTGGGACTCTCCCATGAATCAGCCCATCATTCTGACTGAGCCCAGAGTACTGTGGTGGCTGACTTGAGCAGGAGGCAAAGACATTTGCAATATGTTCACTCCACTTTCAATTTCTTCAAATAATTATTAGTAATATTATGCTCCCTTATATTCTTCAGGCTTTATCATTTATAAAATGCTGCCATATTCGTTACACATTAAACTGGCAATATTTTTAAAAATTCTTCTACTCCATAAAGACCATGTCCTATAGCTGTAATTCTGTCTCCATGGGATCAAGGAAGGGAAGTGGGCAAATGTCATCTGGGGAGAGGAGAGAGATAGTAAAGAGAAAAGCCTCTTGACATGAAGGGGAAGAAAGGGAAGCATTTTGGCCTGGAAAGTGGGAAGGAAGAGAAGCAAGGTCAGAGCAAGTATTGTTATGCCCAGAATTCGTGATCCCCAAATACCGCCAGGGAGCTGAGTCCCATGTAAAAGCAAAAGAGCCTTTATTCGAGCTAGCTCGAGCTCAATCCCCTACCTGCACCGACACAGCGGTGAGATACCGGGGAGAGAGAGCGAGTTTCAAAAGGACAAAGGTTTTACTGGGGCCTAGGGGCAGTTGGTGAGGTAATGGCTGTGGCCTCAGCCGATTGGCTGGGGAAGGGTCCGAGTCCTGTTAGGCAGGTGAGGGGGGGGTTACTCAAGGGGAGGAGGTGTGGTCAAGGTGAAGGACACAGAACAAGATGGAGTCGGCCGGCCCTTTCATTCCCCCCTTGTCATGTAGCTTATGGACCCAATCATGGGACCGGCTGCATTTATGGTGACAAGGGGAACAGAGTTTGGAGGTTTTACGCAAAGTTCTGGGAACCAAGTGTCCCTGGGGTGGCTCTTGGAGGTCTGATTAAGTATTGTCCCCGAGCTGGTTTCTATGATCTGCCAGGTGATGTTTTGGGGGGCGTGGGGACTCTGGCAGCATGAGCAATGACAAGCAGAGTTAACAGAGTTACCAATATTAGGTGGGTGAGCTTGAGTGGGTTGTGTTGGTCCTGATTGACGGCCCATCGCGTGATGAAGTCCTTCCGGATCGAGGAGGGGTCCGCTGGCCAAACGTGGGTGTGATGGACCCAGATCGCGATGCTGTCTATTTTGAGAGCGGTGGGGGTTGTCAGCACCACAATGTAGGGTCCCTTCCAGCGCGGCTTGAGGGTCTCTCGGTGGTGCCTCTTGACGTAGACCCAGTCTCCCGGCCTGTACTGATGAGGTGTTGGGGTTGGGCCACCCTTGTAGATGGCACGGAGGCATGGCCAAATGTCCTCATGTGCCCTCTGGAGCCCTCTCAAGGAAAGAAAAAGTTCTTGATCTTTAAACTAAAGGTTGGGAATAATAGGGGGTGGCCTGCTAAACATGATCTCATAGGGAGTAAAACCCAGAGTGTAAAGAGTGTTCCTAACCCGGTAAAGGGCATACGGTAGGAGAGTCACCCAGTCCCTGCCAGTCTCCATGGTTAATATGGTAAGGGTCTTTTTTAGGGTTCTATTCATCCTTTCTACCTGTTCTGAGCTTTGGGGACTATAAGCATAATGTAATTTCCAGTTTGCCCCCACCACCTTGGCCACTGCCTGTGTTACCTACGAGATAAAAGCTGGTCCATTGTCTGATCCTACCATGGCGGGAAAACCATACCTGGGTAATATGTCTTCTAGTAGCTTCTTAGCCACTGTCTGAGCTGTTTCATGCTTGGTTGGGTATGCCTCCACCCAGCCAGAGAAGGGGTCTGTAAATACTAAAAGATATTTATAACCATACTTTCCTGGTTTGACTTCAGTGAAGTCGACTTCCCATTGGGCTCCCGGTCTGGTGTCTCTGAGCCTGGTTCCTTTTTTTATTTGATGTGGCTCTCGCGTTGGTGAGTTGGCAGGTCTTGCAGACAGATACAACTTGCTCTATTTTGGTGTCCTGTTGGTGAATCTTGATTCCAGCATGTCGGATTCTTTTAATTTTTGGGCCCCCATGTGAGTAGACTGATGCATGTGCTCTAATATTGAGACTCTGAGACAGTCTGGCAGCACGAGCTCCTTGTTAGGTGTATACCACCATCCCTTTATCTCCTGGGCCATGGGGAGTTTCTTGATCCGCTGTAACTCCTCCTGGGAGTATTTGGGCTGGTCTGGTAAAACTGGGTCTCCCAAGTCCGGTGGTTATTAAGCCATTTTCTAGCCTCCAACATTACCCCCTTTGTAAGGGCGATGAACTCTGCTCGCTGGGCTGACGTTCCAGAGGGTAGAGCCTCCGCCCATACGGTGTCCGTTTCGGTGACCACCGCTGCACCCACATACCTGTGTCTGTCCCGCACAAAGCTGCTGCCATCAGTGAACCAAGTAGCCTCAGCATCGGGGAGGGGTTGGTCGGTCCGTCTGGAATCCATGCACTTGTTCCAGGATTCCCGCACAGTCATGTAGTGGAGCACCCAGGTTCTCGTGTAGTGCCTCATCGAAGATGGTGGGCAAATTTTTGAATCCCTGAGGTAGCCGTGTCCAGGTGAGTTGCCCACTGTAGCCCTCCTCCGGATCATGCCACTCGAAGGTGAACAAAGGTTGGCTCTGGGGTGCCAGTGGCAGACGGAAGAAGGTGTCCTTTAAAGCTAGTACAGTATACCAGACCCTGGAAGGCGCCAAGGAGCTCAAGAGAGTATATGGGTTGGGAACAGTTGGGTGTATGTCCGTGACCCTCTTATTTACTTCCTGGAGGTCTTGTACCGGTCGGTAGTCATTTGTATGAGGCTTTTTGACCGGCAGTAGGGGGGTGTTCCAGGGAGACTGGCAAGGAACTAGTACCTCTAGGCTTCATAGTCTCCAGATGTGTGGCTGGATCCCCTCTGGGCCTCCTGAGACATGGATTATTGTTTGATCCTTACCAGACTCTCTCCTGGCTTGAGCTCTACCAGGACCGGGGTCCTGTGAGCAGCTAGTCCTATCCTCCCCCCCCCCCGCCCCCCCCATCTCTGCCCAAACAGAGGAGAATTCTTGTAGCCATCTGTCTATATTATCCTCTCTCTGGAGCGCCTCCTGGTGGAGGCGGTATTCATCTTCCAGTTTCATGGTCAGGACCTGGATGGGGTGGCCCTTGCCATTGGTGACCTGAGGCCCCCTTTGTCTGAAAGTTATCTGAGCTCCAATCTTGGTCAGTAAGTCCCGTCCTAACAGCGGGTAGGGGCATTCTGGTATTACCATAATGGAGTGGGATACCCGGGCCGGCCCCAAATCGACTGTTCTTCGGGTAGTCCATGAATACTGGCTCATACCAGTTGCCCCTTGTACCCAGGACTTCTTGCTGGCTAGTTTTCCTTGTGGGGTGCGAAGGACTGAATGTTGTGCTCTGGTGTTGACGAGGAAGTCAACAGGGGTCCCCTCCACTTTAAGAGTTACCCTGGGTTCGGGGAGAGGGTCCAAACCCCGACTCCCCTAATCGCTTAGTTCATCTAGATCTAGCACTTTTACTCGATCAGTCTTGCTTCCCTTCCCGCTGGCCCTTTTTGGACAATCTCAGGCCCAATGCCCTATCTCCTTGCAGTATGTGCACTGATCTTTCTGCAGCCTCTGCTTCCCCCCCTTGGTGGTTCCTTTACCTTTTCTTGCGTCGTCTGCCAGCTGCCCAAGACGGTGGTCTCATTCCTCGGGGAAGTCAGCAGTGGTAGCTGGTAGTATTCTGGCCAGGTCTCGAGTCTGCTTACTGTTGGCAGCCGCCATGGCGCGAGCCTGCTTGTCCTCAGGAGGCTCCCAGTTATTATATACCTTTTCGGCTACCACTAGTAAGTACTGCAGACTTTTTTCTCCTAGTTATCTATTTTCTGTAATTTTCTCCTAATGTCTATGGCTGATTGGTTTACAAAGGCCATGATAACAGCTGCCTTGCTTTCTGGAGCCTCCGGATCCATGGGGGTATAGGTATGGAATGCCTCCATGATCCGTTCTAAAAAGGCAGCCAGAGATTCATCTTTTCCCTGTTGTACATTTCCTACCTTGGCCAAATTGGTTGGCTTTCTAGCAGCCATTCGGAGACCCCCCATTAGAGTCTGGCAGTAGACACGGAGCCTCTCCTTACCTTCTGCCGTGTTGAAATCCCACTGGGGCCGAGTTAAGGGGAAGAAGACATCTATCTGAGCCTGGTTGGTGGTGGGATTCCCATTTGCACCCAGAACTAGTTTTCGGGCCTCATTGAGGATTCTTTCTCTTTCTTCAGTCGTGAACAGGACCTGCAAAAGCTGCTGGCAATCGTCCCACGTGGGCTGATGGGTAAAAAGAACAGAGTCTAATAAATCAATAAGCCCTGCCGGTTTCTCGGAAAACTTAGGATTCTGAGCTTTCCAATTGTAGAGGTCACTAGTGGCGAAAGGCCAATAGTGACAGGGCTGATTCCCCTCTGCATCTGGGGGTCCAGTGGCTCGCAGGGGCAGAATAGTGGAGTTGGCGACGGAGGCAGATTGCTCCCTCTGAGCCCTTTGTCTGGTAAAGGGCAGGCTTCCCACTGGAGCGTTTCTGCCTCCCGCTCTTGGAACAGTGTCTGCCTCCCCCGGAGGGGGATGATGGTGTTCTTCCGGCATCCTAGGGGGGTTATACGGGGGAGGAAAAATTAATTCTTCTTTAGTCCCCCCTTGTAGGACAGGGTAGAGGGGTGCTGAAGGCTGGGTAAGACTTTTCTTGTTTTCCTTCTTCTTTGTCCCCTGCAAAGCAAGAATGGGTTTTGGCTCCAGAGGGAGTGGGGCTAGGAAGGGCTTAAGCCAAGAGGGTGGGTAGAGGGGTAGTGTGAGTCTGTCCCATAATGTCCATCCAGTAAGTCCACAGAACAAAACAGAGAAACACAGAAACAGACAAACAGAGGGCCCTTGGAAAGTCTTCCAGCTCCATGGAAGCAAAACTGAAAGCTAGCTTAGACCTTTGAGGGGATTCCACGTCCCTCCAAAACTGATGAGGGGATTCCACATCCCTCCAAAACCAAAAGCTAGACGATGGCCTCACGCTAACCAGCGGGAGCGACCTACCTCGTCTCAGACTTTTGAGGGGATTCCACGTCCCTCCAAAACAGATGAAGGGATTCCACGTCCCTCCATAAGGGAGGATCGGAACATCTTCCTCCAGTGCATCCACTTAGACTGCATTGGGCACTACCAGAATTTCAGAAATGAGCTCACACAGGAAAGATGGAACGAACAGACACTAACCGTGGTCAGTCAGGCTCTCCGGGTTGGGGGTCCCTTGGGGGTCTTGGGGATCCCGGACGAGCCCCCAAATGTTATGCCCAGAATTCATGATCCCCAAAGACCACTAGGGAGCCGAGTCTGATGTAAAAGCAAAAGAGCCTTTATTCGAGCTAGCTCGAGCTCAATCCCCTACTTGCACCGACACAGCGGTGAGATACCAGGGAGAGAGAGCGAGTTTCAAAAGGACAAAGGTTTTATTGGGGCCTAGGGGCAGTTGGTGAGGTAATGGCTGTGGCCTCAGCCGATTGGCTGGGGAAGGGTCCGAGTCCTGTTAGGCAGGTGAGCGGGGGTTACTCAAGGGGAGGAGGTGTGGTCAAGGTGAAGGACACAGAACAAGATGGAGTCGGCCGGTGTAGGCTTGCCCTTTCAGTATCTTGGCTTCTGCTTCCACACATAGAACAAGTGGAAATGCCAGAATCCTGGGGAAGGATGTTAGACAGGTTGAGGTTAAAGCCAAATACATAGGGATGTGTGCTCAGATCCTCATTTAGGACTCTGAGAATACCCTCTGTTTGGAAGTTTCCAAACAATGTGAGTGAACTCCAGCAGGAAAGAGAGAGAGAGTGGGGGGTAAGAGAAAGGAAGTCAATACTTTTAAGCCTCCCACAGCTCCTGTACGGTATGCTATGGAAAGAACTAGAAACAGCCACACGTCTCGGAGAGCATAGATAGTAGCTGAGCTGGAATACAGTGGACTTGTTCTGGGGTCACCATAAAACAGGAGAGGAGACCCTCCTGTTGGAATATGTGACTGAATCTCAGAGGTGCTGCAGCCCAAGCCAAGGTCAGGCTGAATTAGTGAGGGAGAGCTACCGGCCCCTTATGGAGATGAAACAACCCTACAAACGAAGTGCCACATGAGGGGCTGAGACAGAATCACACGTGGGTCCCTAGAAGGACAACACTGTGAGGCAGAGCAAGCAGGTGTCCCTGAAGGGAGAAGTGAAATTGGGCTAGGCCTTCAAGGTGAGACAGACCAAAATGATGAGAGATGAAACTGGTTCAGGAGATAGGGCAAGTTTGTGGGAGGTTTTTAATGTCACACCAAGGAATGTGGACTTTGTCCGAAGGGCCACACCCCAAAGAATATTGTGTAGAGCACTTGTTCGTTGGGATATTAATAAGTGTACCATCAAAAAACAGGGGAAGATTCATAGTTTAAAAGTTTGGGAAACAATGAATTAAACATCCTGGTCTCTTCAATATACTAACGTGCATTAAGAAGAATACAATGGGAAACACAGGCTAGATCAGAGAGACAAGAAACAGACCAGGGGAGATCTTTATGCACTTTTGAGTGGGAGCGTCTCAGGACAGGGACCATGTTGCCGACTGAGAGAATGGAAAGAAAGACACTGACTGGAAAGTCATTAACCAGGAAAAATTGCTGAGGCATTAGTTCTGAGTGCCTACAGGGGGCGGAAGAAATGGAAGAGCCACAGTTTCAAGCTTGAGGAACCTGTAGGAGAGGGAAATCTCCTGCATTGTTTACCGACGCTAGAGGCCACTAGAGGGCGCGCTGCTTCAGGAGTAAAGGGGACCAGTTTCAGACCTCTGCGTTTGACACAAAACAGGCTATCTAGGTGGAAATGGCCTGTAGACAATTAACAATTGAATACTGAGGCTCAGGACAGAAGGCAAAGCCAGAGATGACCTTCTCCATACTGATCCCAAGACCTCAGGCCAGAGTGGGTCTCCTCGCTGCGCCGGACCTTCTTCCAGGTCTCTCATGCAAGTCTGCCCTTGTCATATGTTGCCAGCTGCCCTGGATTTTTTCCGTTTTCTCTTCCCTTTAAAAGTGACCAGTCCTGTACCTCACTTCCTAGGACCCAATTTTCTGCAAAACCAGTGATTTTTCAAACTGTGGTCCTAGGGAACGCTGATGTTCTACTAGCTGGTTCTAAGTGTTCCATCACCAAAATGAGCAATGCTGGTCTTTTCCTTGAAAAAATAATGAGCGAGTAGCTTAACAGTTCTCAATTTTATTTTTCTTTCATCATTTTTTTCTTAAGCCTTAGGCACCTGATAACATTAGTATACTAGCAAGTATTAGCAGATGGCAACATAAGTGAACAAGGAGGAAATGAGTGCCAACCTAAACTACTCAGAACGCATTGATTATATTTGACTTGACAGCTCTCTTTTGTGGATATTAGATACTAGTGCTAGTGATTATAATTGCATATGAAAACCTATTTTATTTGTGTTCATGAAATAATTTTAATAAAAATTACATACATAAATATTCCATAGTGATCCATAAAACCCAGAACTCAAATTGTTCCAGCCTGTGCAAATATTTAAGAAACTCCTCCAGAGCCAAAAAACTGAAATTGGAAGGATTTCATTTATTTAACAAATTTGTTATTCCCTACAACACCATATACTAGTGTTGTAGAGAAACTCAGTTGTGGATCTCAATTCACACTGCTTCTTCCATGGTCATCCAGAGAAGTGGACACTCTGAGAATAGTATACATTTCTCAGATGCCCTTGGCCATGTGACCTCATTCTTGGAAACAAACACTGCAGGAATGATCTTTAGTACTCTCAGCCCTTCCCCCCAAAATTTCCTGGCATGATGCTCCATGTTCTTTTCCCACCTAATGGCTAGGCATTGGCATGTTGGGCAACATTGAAAGCCAACCACTAAAGGTGGGAGAGTGTCCATTGGACTGGCTATTGAACTGCTAAACTGCATGTGAAAGACTTTTCCTGATGGCCAGAAACCCACTCTCTTATCTGTTAACTGTGTTAGAAATAAAACTTCACTGTGTTTAGTTACTGGCATTTTGTGGTTTATTTTACTAGTACCCAAATAATAAAATGGGTGACTTTCAAATGCCTCATATTAGGTGAAAGAAGCCAGACTCAGAAGGCTACATACTCTATAATTCCACGTACATGACATCTGTGATAGGCAAATCACTAGGTACAGAAAACTGATCAGTGTTCACCAGAGGCTGAGGATAGAGAGATGTTGACTACAAAGGATCAGGGAGGAATTTTGGAAGTTGATGGAAATGCTCTGGTATTACAAGTGGTTACATGGCAGTATGCATTTGTCAAAACTCACACAGAAATGTTCACTTAAATGGGTGAGTTTTATTTATTGTAACTCAAGTTTTTAAATGTTCGCAAAAAGAAAACTTTTGTACTTTATTTTTAAAGAAAAAGAACGCACCATGCAAACACTAATCAAAAGACATCTGAATCAACTACAGGCATATCCGTTTTCATTGCGCTTTACCTTACAGCACCTTGCAGATATTGCAGATTTTTTACAAATTGAAGGTTTGTGTCAACCCTGCAAGTCTATTGGCATCATTTTTCCAACAGCATTTGCTCACTTCAGGTCTCTGTGTCACATTTTGGTACCTAGTTGCAATATTTCAAAATTTTTCTTATTATTATATTTGTTATGGTGATCTGTGATCAGTGGTTATGACTTGTTGAAAGCTCAGATGATAGCTAACATTTTTTTTAGCAATAAAGCGTTTTTTAATTAAAGTATGCATATTATTTTTTAGACATGCCATTGCACACTTAATACAATACAGTATAGTAAAACATAACTTTCATATAACTTTACATAACTTTTCATATATAAACAAAACTAGGAAACCAAAAAATTCACTTGACTTACTTTATTGCAAAGGTCTGGAATGGAACCCACAGTATCTCCAAGGTATACCTACATATTAATATCAAAATTAACTTCAGAAAAGAGAATACTATCAGGTATAAAGTGAGATATTTCATAAGGACAAATAGATCAACTCATCAAGAATACATACCTATGCTAAATATGTATTTATCTAATAATAAAGCTTCAGAGTACGTGTAGCAAAATCTATAAGAACTTCAATAACAAATATATAAATCAACCAAAAAAATTCTCTCACCATAAGAAATTAGAAGGATAAGACAAATTTAATACAAACTAATTATAAGAAGAAAAAAGAAAGATAGGAGAAGTCAATGAAATAGAAATAAAACAATAGAGAAAACAAAAAACAAAAAGTTGATTCTTTGAAGTGATCAATAAAACTGATAAACTTCTAGCAACATTGACAAATGGAAAAAGCCCCCAAGCACTAATTACTGATTTCAGGAACAACAGAAAGGATATCACTACAAATGCTACAGATATAAAATGTTAAGAAGGGTCTGCCATGAATTTAAATGGATAAATTCCCTGGAAAAAACACAAATTGCTAAAGTTCTCTCAAGAAGAAATGTAAAGCTTTGATATCTCATTATCTATTAGAAAAAATTAGATTCATGGTAAAACATTCTAAAAAAGAAAACTCCAGTCTCTGGTGAAATCTTTAAAACAGACGAAACAGGGGCGCCTGGGTGGCTTAGTCGGTTGAGCATCCGACTTCAGCTCAGGTCATGATCTCGCGGTCCGTGAGTTCGAGCCCCGCGTCGGGCTCTGTGCTGACAGCTCAGAGCCTGGAGCCTGCTTCCGATTCTGTGTCTCCCTCTCTCTCTGACCCTCCCCCGTTCATGCTCTGTCTCTCTCTGTCTCAAAAATAAATAAACGTTAAAAAAAAAATTTAAAACAGACGAAACAAAACATCTATGCAAACAGTCCCAAAAAAGGGAAGAGAGAAGAACATTTCACTATTATTTTATGAGATTAGCATTATCTTGATACCAAAATCAGATAAAAATATTATAAGAAAAGGAAACCACAAAAATGAATATCCCTCATGAATAAAAACAGTAAAGTATAAGACAATTGAATAAGCAGTACATAAAAAGGATAATTTATCATGACTAAGTGCAATTTTCCCCAAGTATGCAAGTTTGTTTTAACATCCAAAATTAATTAATGTAGTCCACTATAGTAAGAGACTAAAAATAAAAAGGGGGAAAAAAAGCATTATCAAACCAAGAGATGCAGAAAACATTTTGACACAATTCAATATTCATGTAAGGTAGCTAATTTAGAAATAGAAAGGAATTTCCAAAGCAGCCACAGCTAACATTCTGAGTAGCAGAAGACTGTTTTCCCTTTAAAATCAGACTAAGGCAAGGATGTTTGCTCTTACCACTTCTTTTTTTTTTAATGCTTATTTATTTTGGAGGGAAGGGAGTGGGGAGAGGGGCAGAGAGAAAGGGGCAGAGGATCCCAAGCAGGCCAGGCGGGTGCTGACAGCAGGAAGCCAGAAGCCAGCTCTAACTCCCTCCTGAAATCGTGACCTGAGCCAAAGTAGGGCTCTGAGCTGACTGAGCCACCCAGGTACCCCTTACCTCTTCTATTCAACTAGAGAGGGCCTATCTAGAGCAAAAAGGGAGAAAATTAATACATAGAGTTCTTAAAAGTTATTAAGACCCCCTTTTAATCACAGACTGCATAAATGTCTACATAGTGTATATCTTTTTTTTTTTTTTAACCTTTATTTGTTTTTGAGACAGAGAAAGAGCATGAACGGGGGAGGGTCAGAGAGAGGGAGACACAGAATCTGAAACAGGCTCCAGGCTCTGAGCTGTCAGCACAGAGCCCGACGTGGGGCTCGAACTCACGGACTGCGAAATCATGACCTGAGCTGAAGTCAGCCGCTTAACCGACTGAGCCACCCAGGCGCCCCCTACATAGTGTATATCTTAAGGAATCTATATTAAAAGTTACTAGAATTAAAAAGTAAGCTTGGAAATGTCTTAGGATACAAGGTAAATATTCAAAATCTATTGTATTTCTACATACTAACAACAAACAATTGGAAATTAAAGTAAAAATAAGAATATCATTTACAATATAATTATAAAACAGGAAATACTCAAGGAAAGGTTTTACCAAGTATTGCAATACACTGAAAACAGCAGACATTACTGAGAGAATTTAAAGAAGACCTAAATAAATAGATACATGTCAATTCATTGGAAATCTTATTGTTTAAAATGTCAGTTGTCTTCAAATTGATCTAAAGATTTAACAAAACTTCAATCAGAATTCTAGGAGATTACTTTGTACAAACTTACAAGCTGATTGTAAAATTTCATGCCAATTCAAAAAATGTAGGGCAGTTGAAACAATTTTGACCAAGCTCAAATGTGGAGGATTTAAAACACATGATTTAAATGTGTATAATAAAGCTACACTAATCAAGACAATATAGATATATTTCAAGATACATAGGTAATCAAGACAATAGATATATAGACCAATGGAACTAAATGGAATCCAGAAATAAATACACATAATTATTTTTTTGACAAATGTGCTAAGGTAATTTAATAGAGAAAGAATAGGTTTTTTTTTTTCCCACATATATTACTGGAACAATTGAGTATCTATATGGCTAAGAACAGTATTTGCCCTTATCTCACACCATATACCAAAAAACATTAACTGAGAATGCACCGTAGATATAAATGTTAAACTTAAAATTACTACGCTGTAAGAAAGTGTAGAAATAAGTCTTTGTGACCTTGAGTTAGGGAAAAATACACTAGTTATAAAAAGAAAAGAATGAATTATAATAGAAATAATCAATAATTGGACTTTCTTCAAAATTAGGACTTTTTACTATTCCAAAGACACTATTTAAAAAAATTGAAAAGGCAAACAAAAACAGAGTCTTTTTTTTTTAAATTTTTTTTCAACATTTTTATTTATTTTTTTGGGACAGAGAGAGACAGAGCATAAACGGGGGAGGGGCAGAGAGAGAGGGAGACACAGAATCGGAAACAGGCTCCAGGCTCTGAGCCATCAGCCCAGAGCCTGACGCGGGGCTCGAACTCACGGACCGCGAGATCGTGACCTGGCTGAAGTCGGATGCTTAACCGACTGCGCCACCCAGGCGCCCCAAAAAACAGATTCTTAACTGTAGAGAAAAACTGGTGGTTAATCAGAAGGGAGGTGGGGGAGGCATGGGTGAAATAGGTGATGGGGATTAAGAGTACACTTCATAAATAAATAAACGTTGAAAAAAAAATTTTTAAAAAAAGGGGTGCCTGGGTGGCGCAGTCGGTTAAGCGTCCGACTTCAGCCAGGTCACGATCTCCCGGTCCGTGAGTTCGAGCCCCGGGTCGGGCTCTGGGCTGATGGCTCGGAGCCTGGAGCCTGTTTCCGATTCTGTGTCTCCCTCTCTCTCTGTCCCTCTTCCCCGTTCATGCTCTGTCTCTCTCTGTCCCAAAAATAAATAAACGTTGAAAAAAAAAATTAAAAAAAAAAAAAAAAAAAAAAAGAGTACACTTCATGAGGCACCTGGGTGCTGAGTTGGTTGAACGTTGGACTTTGGCTAAGGTTATGGTCTCACGGTTGGTGAATTCGAGCCCCACATTAGGCTGTTGTGAGCACAGAGCCTGCTTCAGATCCTCTGTTGCCCTCTCTCTGCCTCTCCTCCACTCTCTCTCTCTTTCTGTCCCTCAAAAATAAATAAACTTTTTTTTAACAAAGAGTACACTTATCATGATGAGCACTGAGCGATGTATAGAATTGCTGAGTCACTATATTGTACACCTGAAACTAATATAACACTGTATGTGAATTACATGGGAATTTAAAAATAAATAAAAAATTTAAAAACCTGAAAAGGTGAGCTTCAGGCTGAAAGAAAAATATATCTGCTAAACTACTTGTATCTAGACTATAAAAAGAACTTTCAAAAGTCAGTGTTATGAAGATATACAACCTGATAAAAATATTGATGATAGGTTTGAACAGACACATTACTACCAAAAGAAAAATGAAGATAAAGTTCAAAACACAAAGAGGTGCTGTCACCTAATTACTAGAATACCTAAAATTAAAAAAGACTGGCAAGAGCAAGTATCAAAGAGGATGTGAAGAAATGGGAACTCTCATATATTGCTGATGGGAATGCACATGGTACAACCACTTTGAAAAACAGTTTAGGCATGTTTTATAGATGTTCGCTCACCATTTAACCAAGTGCTTCTACTTAGAAGGCCACAAAGCCTTATATACAAATGTTCACAACAGCTTTTTTTTCAAACCGTGAAACAACTGAAATGTCTCTTAATTGGTAAATGGATAAGCCAATTATGGTATATGACAAAGCAATGAAAAGGATTGAACTACTTATCAGTACAATAGACAGCATGGATGAATCTCAAAAGCATTGTTACATGAAGAAAGAAAACACACATAAAGACCACATAGTAGATGATTCCAGTTACGTGAAATTCTAGAAAAGACAAAACTAGAGTGACAGCAGATCAATAATTGCCCAGGATGGTGCTGGTGATAAGCAAAAGAAAATTTGGGGAGGTGATGGAAATATTCTCTATGTTGTGCTAGTGTTTACATGACTATATAAAATGTTTCAAAACTCATTGAATTTCGTACCTAACATGAATGAATTTTGTTTTACCCAACTTATACAACGATGTAACAAATTATAAAAGAAAATATATACTCATTGAAGGAAATAGGGAGAAAAAATGAAAATAAATACAAAATAAGACATTTGTTAACAATTTGATGCATGGTCTTTCAGATTGTTTTCTATGAATAGATACTGAATATATTGCTTTATAAACATTTTCAATTATAGTTTATAAACTGTTCTTTTTCCATATAACTACACATTTTGAACATCTTTCTATGTCAATAACTGCTTCATATACTACCTTTTTAATGTTCAGTTTGTTTAGAAAAGAATTACTTAATAAATCACCTATAGTTGAATATTCAAGTAATGTTTCATTTTTCAGTGATGCAAACCATGTTATAGTTTCAAATATTCTAATTTTAGTGCAAAAGTTTTGCCCAGAATTGTTTTACAGTTTCACAAGCTTCATAAGGGTTACAAAAAGTGTTTCAGAGGAATGGTAAAAGTTCTTTTTGGTCATGGGCTGACTCGTAGATTTCAAAGTGAGCCAAATGCGATCCCTATCTTCTCTTCTGCATTGTCATGCTGGGAATTCTCATCAGTGGTATAATGGGAAGTGCTAACAGCAACCAAGTCTGTGTCTCCAGCAAGCTTTGGACTGTTGTACCCAATATCCTCTCTGGCATCAACCCTGGGCGCCTGACAGGTATCACAAGTGCAGCCTGTTCCGGAAGGAGCTCTCGGTTCCTCCACAACCTGTACCTCTGTCCATTTCCCCCTGGCAGTTCTTGTACCACCATCTACCAACTTGCTGAAGCCAAAAACCAGGGAATTGCCCTTGTACCCCTTTCGACCCCACCCTCCATCCAGTTTGCCAGCAGGTTCCATCATATGCACTTCCAAACATGATCCTCGTCCCTCCATACCTCTCACTTCCATCACTACTAGCCTGGGCTGCAACTCCTTCATCCTTTCTCTTTAATTATTCAAGCCTCTGAACTGTTCTCCCTGTACCTAGATTTGCTACTAATGTCCTATTTTCTACAATGCAAAGGGACCTTTTGAAAACACAACGTAGATATCTCATCAAGTTGATTTTTTTGTTTTACAACTCAAACAACACCCTAAGTCAGCTGTTCATCTGTCTCTCCACTTGAAGCACCATGAGGGACCCACCATTGCCTGACCACATTCCTGTGGTTCAAGGAACACAAACATACATGCTTTCCTTTTTTCTCTTTCTGGCAATTTTGGTTACATTGCTCCTTACAGTTTTGTACTGCCACCTGGCCTCTGCCATTCTGGAACTCTTTAATCCCAACTGACAGGGAAATGTATTTCCATAGCTATTTCTTCTACTGCCAATCTCGGACTGACATGGGTCAGTCATCCCATGCTACTAAATGATACCAGTGTCCCCTCACCAAGAGACTTGTTAATAGCCTTAGTGAAGGGAATATTCTTCAGGGTCTCCCAATAGAGTATATTGGTATCACATAATAAATTCACTTTAATATTTCCACCTTTCTGAAGCTTTCGACTCTTCCTCAACACTGTACTAAGGCCATTCTGATATCTCTGTCTCATTTCCTTGGAGGACATCACTCAGTCCTGGGAGCCACTCAGGAACACATGAGGACCAGCTTCAGGTATTCTTGCTGGCTTGCTAAATCTTAAGCCTACTGCTTTCTTCTTTTCTTTTCTTTTCTTTTCTTTTCTTTTCTTTTCTTTTCTTTTCTTTTCTCTTCTCTTCTCTTCTCTTCTCTTCTCTCTTTTTTTCTTTTCTCTTCTTTTTCTTTTCTTTCTTTTCTTTTTCCAAGGCTTCTAAGAAGTTAATAAAAGTCAACTAAGTCCATGATCATGATAACTGTTTTAATTTTATTTATGTTGTCCCTAAATCATTCAACTGCCGGAGCCACCACATGGCCTGATGATTCACACATTCCAGTTACCAGATAAGAGTCAGTAATTTGTTGCTGGTGTATGGGTCTTCCCTGCCATCAGATCTGGCTCCAAAATCTCATCCTAAGGGCCTGTTTTAGTCCGGGTTCTGTCAAAGCAGAACAAAAAGCAAAAGGCAAGGGCTTGTGTACACACTGTTTACCTCAGAAGTGATTCCAGAGAACAGAAATCAAAGTTTAGGGAAAGGGAAGCAGGAAAATAGGGAAAGTTGACACAAGAAGGCATTATCTACTGGCCACCAGGATTTTCTGAGGAGCATGTAAAACGCTTGTCAGAATTATCTGCTAAAGGCGTGAAGGTGAGAAGCATCAGCTCCCAAGCCCCCCACTCCCACAGGTTGAGAGATGCCTCAGGGAGCACACACTCCCTGCAGTTCTGGCCATGCATGCCTGATGCACAGCAAGCCTCAGAGAAGGCAAAATGTGCAGCTGAAGCTTGAAGTAAAGCATCGTTACCACTGAGCAGACTTGCTTGTAGGGCTAAGGTGTACAAGGTCTCTATGAGAAACATCTAGGCATGGGCAAAGTCAACTCAAGAGTGGAAAGATTGTCAGACACTTCTTGCTGTTGCAAGACAGTCTTAAGATAGTCACTTAAATTCCCTGGCCCTCCCTCAGTCTATCCATCTGTAAACTGTGTAAACTGAATTATATTCCTGGTTCTCAAACTTATTTTCCAAACAGAATTGCACTGAGAATTCTTAAAGTCATTTGTATCCGTGCCCCAGCAGTTCTGATTCAGTGGGTCCTGGCTACAGTCCAAGAAACTGTATGTTATAAACCTTCCCAGGTGACTCTGAGGTAGGAGATCTGTGGACCCACTTCTACAGTCCCTTTTCCTTCTATGATTTAGTGGGTTATTTAGGACACTGGATTAATACTGGGAATTTCAAGAGAAATGTACCATGCTATTCCTTACTTACAGACCTTGCAATATGTTCTTTTATGTAAGGTTTACATATATGAAATAGTGTGTAACTTAAGAGACCATCCAACCAGATATTATAGGTCACACACAAGTTTCATCTGTGAGGAGTTTTCCAACATCAATCAAACTATCTTCTCTTCGTTCTTTTTGACTCAATTTAATAAATTTTGAACACATTCTATTGATTATACATGTATTATCTGCTACACATTGATCTGGTACAATGAGAGATAAAAAGATGAATGGGACATTTTTCTTACTCTAAAGGAGTGTGTGACAGATAATGTACAAGTAAAGAATGAAAGCATTACGAGATGGATTTCACAGGATAAATGCAAAGTCTACGGGTTTTCA
Organism: Prionailurus viverrinus; assembly: GCF_022837055.1. Lineage (NCBI taxonomy): Eukaryota > Metazoa > Chordata > Mammalia > Carnivora > Felidae > Prionailurus > Prionailurus viverrinus. Next base: position 169,847,503 of record NC_062562.1, read on the forward strand.
GGGAAGGAAGCAATCACTTTTTGCTGAGTAAACAATGCAAGACTTTTGGTATAGTTGATTAATTTCTCCAGCTATGCTCAACAATCAAGGACAAATGGAAGAAAGCAGAATTTGAGGAAAGTGGACATAGAAGAAAGGCAGACAGTAAAGGGGTCTCAGGTCCCCCAAACATTGTTACCTTGAGTTGGAGGCCAGCGAGGATGTGGGATATTCTGGGAGAGAGGAGTGTGTGTGGAAATGAGCACAGGGTTCAGGTACTCTGGAAGATGGGTTTCAACAAAATTGAGGTGTATCTGAGGAATTCATGGCTTGTAAGCTTGAATGGATGGCAGCTTCTCCAAATTATGCCACAGGCTTCGGATGAGGCCTTTCCAAGGGACTGGACTAATCCTGTTGGTGAGGAGCACACGGGTATGACCAGAAGAGGGACACATGGTTGTGTTTCAGAGCACAAGCTTTAGGAGGAAGGGACATCACTTCCTTATTCTACTCTATGAAACCATTAAAACGTAGGTTAAGAATTTGAAAGTCAGGAGTATACTCTGATACTATGACTTAGTCTTTTTTAAATTTCTAGTGTCAGAAGTATCAAGTCCAGCCCATTCAGTTGCTTGACTTAACTGAAATTCTTGGTGACCCAGATTCCCACTTCTAACTTGCAGTAGCTCAGGACACTCCCACTATGATAAATACGGTCAGAGACATCAGACCAGTGGACCTGCTAATCAGTCCGGAGCTCTGGACTGAACGTGGCTTCTGTTGAAAGGGGTGTCCCAGAGTCTGTCTTCACCAACCCCACTCCATCCCACACCTCCTCTCCTCCAAAGACCTGCCTTTGGGAATAAGATAGTACAGACTTTGGTACCGGGAATGAACACTTGGCTTCTGTTTCAAAGCACCCAAATCAACTCTGCGAGTCTGAGAGATCCATAAAAGTTTCTGTTACTTGTTTGGCAATCAGCAGCCCTGAAATTGATGAGTAACAGAGGATGGCCAGGGCTGTTCTGGGAAGCCAGGCTCTTGCTTTGGAACTGTTGAGATCATAAATGCTCTCTGTGTACAAACACACGCAGCTCCCCTCACTTTATCATTGGAGTCGAACTGCCTTTAAACTGTCACTCCTCTTCCTGAACCATTAGTTTTCTTGGAAAAAATAATTAGACCCATAAGAAGGAGTAAAGGAAAGAAAATATGAAAGAAAAGATAAGCCAAAAGGAGCAAATGCTTCCAGTCAAAGAAGGGGGGGGGGGGAAATGAGACCTGCCAACAGCCCCTCAAAAATAATGATTATATTTTATTCCCCCTCCCCCCTCCCTTTTTTGGCTTTTGCTGACATTTCTTATGTAAATGCCTTTATGGTACACATGAGGGCATTTAAAAATATTTTCCATATTGTTATAGCTACCTATTGGGGGATAATATAAGTATATTCTTGTTTGCAGGCAAGAGAGAGATTATAAAACAAATTCTCAAGCTTCCTGTGACTCTTAAAAATAGATGCTGAAAAAAGCTTCTGAATGTTTCTTTTGAAAAAGATAAATGTTTAAATCATTATATGATCAATCAAAATATAGTCTGACCTGTGATCAGAGTTAATAGAATTTGTAATGTTTATTTTGTTTTAAAGCATAACTAGCACCAGTGTAGTCTGTCCCAATGGCTTAGTGATGCTATATATAAAATATATAAACAGGAAATGTGGAAACATTGTGTTTTCACTTGATTCAAACTAAGAAAGAGACCCAAATATGAAAATGAACTAAATAAAAATAAGTTTGACCTCTTCCTGAGATGAATATGTTTGTAAATTTAAAAATTGTTTCTCTAAAATAAATTATTAAAGATTTTCATATTGGGTGCCTGGGTGGCTCAGTCGGTTAAGCGTCCAACTTCGGCTCAGGTCATGAGCTCACAGTTCGTGGGCTCGAGCCCTGCATGGGTCTCTGTGCTGACAGCTCGGAGCCTGGAGCTGCTTCAGATTCTGTGTCTCCCTGTCTCTCTCTGCCCCTCCCACGCTCACACTCTGTCTCTCTCTCTCTCTCAAAAATAAATAAAACATTTAAAAAATAAAGATTTTCATATTTACTGTATCTTCTGCACAACAAATCTAGAACTAAATTTATTCTCTATGACATACAAACTTAACATAAAGCAGAGTCATTAATAAGAGGAATAAAATTCTGGAAAATATCTCAAAAAAATAAGTTTGATGGTTGCAAATTATAGCTTGTGTTGAGGGTGTTTTATTTGTCTCCTTAGAAATCCACCAAGTTTTCTTCATTCAGACCACTCCGCTGAGATGGGGAAAAGACTTTAAATACTGTGTTTTCAGGAGTAACTGCATCCACAGAGAAGGTTAGTTGTTTCCTATGTCTCCTGTTCACTGAGCGTCAGGGGGAACCTGCCAGCCACACCCTCCTAACTGTCAGCAGTACAGGCGTTTTCAATATTTTTGACAGACACCAAACACCACACAAGAAGGCTGAGAAGGAACTCTCTAAAGGGGCTGGGGCATTCATGACTCTGACTTTTGAGGAGAGACAGGATTGTTTACAGATAAAGTGATCGATGTGTTAAAAAACTGGCAGATGTTGGAAAAGGGGAGACACAAGATAAGAGCCATAAACGGGAAGATTTGGAATTGAGACAGGAAGAGGCCATGTGAGTTTTAGGCACAGGAAGTTGCTATTCTGGGTCCCCTGAGCTCTGCTGAAAGCATTATCTGGCTCAGGGGTTTGAATCAAATGAAAAATCAGCCTGGGGAGGTTTGTTTTGAAAAACTGAATACATAGCTCCAATTCTGACTTGCAGTAATTAATTAGGTTCCATATGTTTTTATTTTGTCCCAAGATGCAAGTAGTAACAATTTAAAAAATATTTATAGGAGCCATTTATTGAGCATTTATATTGTGCCTTACATAAAATTTTAAATTTATTCTCCCAACAACCATTATTATCACATTTGCGTGAAGAAACTAAGGCTAAGAGAGGAGGAATAACTTCCCCAGCGTCATACAGTAATACTAATTAAAAAATTGAGATCTGAACCCAGTTCTTTCTAACTCCAAAGAGTTAATTAAATGTGATGTTATGCCAAACCAAAGATTTCAGTTCAAATTTTATAAAAACAGTGTTGTCATACCTATTTTGGTTTTAAATTCAGTCTGATACAAGTCTCTGGTAATTTATTTAGAATTGCTATATTCAGGTATATATATTGTACTCACATGCTCACAGCAGAAACATAAATGTTCGTTCACATTCCAATATCTGCCTACACCCTGTAATGGGACAAAATATCTACAAGTCCAATTTTTAAAAGTGAAAGAAATCTGGGGCACCTGCGTGGCTCAGTCGCTTGAGTGCCAACTTCAGCTGAGGTCATGACCTCAGAGTTTGTGGGGTTGAGCCCCCTGTCGGGCTCTGTGCTGACAGCTCAGAACCTGGAATTGCTTTGGACTCCATGTCCCCACCCTCTCTCTGCCCCTCCCCTACTCTCTCTGTCTCACTCTCTCAAGAATAAAATAAACATAATTTTTTTTCAAAAGTAAAAGAAATCCCACAGAATGAAAAAAGTAATCATTTTCCAGTGAAAATTTAATACTATCCATTATTATATTGGTTATATTGACTATAATAAAAATTGAAAGTTGGTAATTAAAGATATCTTGGTTTTTCCTTAGGTTGCTTTTCCAGTTTTTAGGTGCCTCTATCATACTGACCACACGTTACCAGTCAACTCCTCTCTTAGCTTTATTTGTCATATTATTATTGTGGCACCATTTATTCAGAAACAATTAGAGAAAAAATGTAGGACAAATTTATATTTGAAATGGTTTGTGAAGCATCTCCAAATCTTCATGTGTGTTTTAACAGATTAATCACCTCTGAAAAAGGATCTCAGCAGCCACCAACACATCATCACTGTGAAAAATTCAGATTCATAGTCTACCTGCCTACAAGGTAACGTAGACTAAACTGCTGATTTTTTGCCTCATCCCACCAATACTATAATTGCCCACCTTGAATACAACGTGATTTTGATGCTGCTTCCAAAAGATCCAGGGCCTTGGAGAAGGTTCACCCAAGGCTAAAGACTTTGCTCTCACTCATCACAGAATTGCCAATGCCATTCAAATTCTTGCAAGGAGTCATGTCTCATGAGTCTTTGGTCTCTCTAGATTTGTCACTAAACCCATAGAATCTTGTCATTTTTACTAAAAAGAATGCAGTTTATTAAAAATGAGAAGTTATTACATGCTGATTGTCTCCTCACCATTCAATAGTGAAATGCACAAAATATTTCCAGTTTAGTCATCCTAGTACACCCCATCAAGTCTGATTGAATTTCAATATGGCAGGTCAGTTAAACCCCAACAGCCATTCATCAGCTACCTAATATATCTTTGAGTGTGGAGGCTACAACTTCTGAAAATTATTGCCAGAATTCTTGGTATTTTAGAAAAAAAGTATACACACACATACACACACAGAGAAGGGGGTTGGAGAGGAAAAGGATCTCTTCGTAGTCCAATAAAAAAGACCAGGTTACAGAATAATTACCTATAATTTAGTAATTTGGTTCTAGTTCCATTGTGGTCAGGTAAGCCCAGTACAGCCTAGCCTTCTCTCTGATTACAACCAAAATGTGGGCAAATTAAAAACTCACAAAGATTCTGAAAAATAAATACAAAGAGAAGATTGTGAGGGAAGTCACACCTGGAAGAGGTGACCTACATGGGGATGGATCTCCTCCCCGCCTGGCAGCAGCCTCCAGTCATTTGGCTGGTGGCCAAAAGTCTACAAGGAACAATTGAAAGAGGCCCTGAAGACCCAAGTGCGTAGGGAAATGGCAGAGGGAGATGGCCAGCGAAGGTGCTCTCCAACTCTCTCTATGAATCCACACAAGTCTCAACCCTAACTGTGTACACGCAGGAAAGACCCAGACAAAGGAGACACAAGTTTTGAGAACAGAAGTGACATTCGGACCACCTACACAAGTCTCAGCTGAACCCCTGAGTCACTCATAGGTCAGACACAAAAGACCTGAAGTGACACTTCATGAAAGAAGATATATAAATGGCAAATACAAGTGTGAAAAGATGTTCAACATGATTAGTCATTGAAGAAATGCAAACTGAACTACAGTGGGATCCTACCTACACATACTTCAAAGAGGCTAAAAGTAAAAAGGCTGATGATATCAAGTATTGGTCAGAGTGTGGAGCAGCTGAAACTTTCATCCACTGCTCATGGGAACATAAAATGGTACAGCCATCGTAGAAAACAGTTTGGTAGTTTCTTTAAAAGTTAACATATTTCTGTGGCACCTGTGTGGCTCAGTCGGTTAAGCATCCGACCTCAGCTCAGGTCATCATCTCAGGGTTTGTGAGTTCAAACCCTGCACTGGGCTCTGTGCTGATCACATGGAGCCTGCTTGGAATTCTCTCTCTCCCTCTCTCTTTCTGCCCCTCCCCAGCTTGTGTGTGTGCGCACACACACACACACACACACACTCTTTCTCTCTCTCTCAAAATAAATAAATAAACTTTAAAAGTCTCTTAAAAAAATAAAAGTTAACATACTTCTACCATACAGTCTAGTCATTTCACTCCTGGCTATTCAGCGTAAAGAAATGAAAACACATATCCACATGAAGTCTTGTACATGTTCTTAACAGGGTTTTTGTTTTTAGTTTTTTTGTTATAGCTGCAAACTAGAAGCCATCCAAAGGTCCATAAGCAGAGGAATGGATAACCAAATTGTGGTACCACCAATAAAAAGGAAAAAATTACTGATAGATGCCACGCTTCCACACAGCCACACCTTCACACCTCCACACAGTCACCCAGTCACATCTCACGCTGCCATATGGTCACACCATCATGCTAAAACTCTGCTGTTGTAGTATGACAGCAGACACAGACAATCTGTAAATGGGAGAGTGTAATTGTCCCAGTACATTTTAATTTACATGTCAGGTGACTACCAGATTTGGGCTGTGGGTCAGTTTGCCAACTCCTGATCTAGGTGATCATTACTAAAACATCACTTTTTACCTTGTCATGCTTTTTGATATGCTCATCTGATCCATGCATATTTATTTTTTTTTTAATTTTAATGTTTTTATTTTATTTTTGAGAGAGACACAGAGTGAAGGCAGGGAAGGGGCAAAGAGAGAGAAGGAGACAGAATCTGAAGCAGGCTACAGGCTCTGAGCTGTCAGTGCAGAGCCTGACATGGGGTCTGAACTCACAGACTGAGAAATCATGACCTGAGCTGAAGTTGGATGCGCATCTGAGTGAGCCACCAGGTGCCCCTCATCCATGCCTGCTTCTTTGGTGACTCCCTCAAGCCAACGTCCAGCTGGGCATATGATGTCTGTTTTACAAACACTGTTAAGTGCCTGGGAAGAAAAGATGACCAGGGTCACTGTTGAGCCCCTGTGAATCCAGACTGATAAAAATGCTGTATGATGGGAAATTATACTTTAAAACTGATAAACTCTTTTTCAAGTTTGTTAAAAGCTCAGGAATTAGAATTCTCAAGGAGTAATCCTGTGCTTTGGGTTTGGACCAATTAGACTGAAGGAGAGAAAAGCAGACATTAAAATATAAGGTTTCTTTTTTGAAGGTTGTGAGCACTTGTATTCAGCTACACACCTTCAATTATTTGGAGTTTCTTCATTCTAGGATTTACCTTCATTTCTGCTCAAGCTTCCAATCATTTCACCTTAAGTCACAGACATCAATTTCTTTTCTTTATTTTTTTAATGTTTATTTATTTCTGAGACAAAGACAGAGCATGAGTGGGGAGGGGCAGAGAGAGGGAGACACCGAATCCAAAGCAGGCTTCAGGGTCCGAGCTGTCCGCCCACCCAAACTCACGAACTACGAGATCATGACCTGAGCTGAAGTCAGACACTTGACCAACTGAGCCATCCAGGCGCCCCAGTCATCAATTACATTTCTAAAGACTGTAATGCTGTCACACATAGTTTATATGTGTGAAGAGTGTCTGTTCCTGTTTCCTTAGATAAATTCAGTGATTAAAAAACAAAAAAAAACTGAAAAAGCATTCAGAATAAAAATGGAAAAATAAAAGGTACAGTTAGTGCTGCTTGTGAAGTGAGAGAGCATTAATGTACAACGTTTTGAGATGGGACCAGATAAAGTTGGTAAAATTGATATCTCTCTGAATCAAAAAAACATATGACTTAAAAGCATTGAGCTTAGTTGGGTATTTGAAATGTTTACTTAAATAAAAATAGTGATAATGCATTGGAAATTCTTGAATGAATACGAATCATTTTGTTTCCTTGTCATTTTGGTGCTGAGCTAGAACACCAGCTTAAAACCTAACATATTTCAAAATGCCTGAATTCCTGCTGTTCACCTAAATTTTTTTTGTCTTAGGCAATTTCTGCTTTGTAGTTTAAAATAAAGCTATTGGAAATGTGAGAGGTAATATTGTTTGAGTCTTTTTTTTTTGGTGATGAAATTGGAAAATATTTGGGAAAAAAGTAATAACCAGCATTGGTTAGGAGTTGAGTGAACACTCTAACATGTGGATGTAATTTTTCGGAGAATAGTTTGTTAGAGTAAAAGCCTGCGGGAAAATCATGTACTCTCTTCCTGGCTTTATTATTTCTAGGCATATGCCTTAAGGAGATTAAATTAAGGAGATCTAGTTTGAATAACAATATTATGCAACCCTAAAATGACGTTGTATAAGTGTGTGTGTTAACATGGACACATGATGGTGTCTATCCTGAGGGTTGGCCTATTTGATGTCACCCTACTCAGTTCACTTATATCATTAAACTATGGAAGTGGGAAGTTACAGTATATTGTCCAAACGCTCTTGCAGCAAGGGTTTCATATATGACCTAAATTCTGCTGAGAAGGTTCAGCTGTGCCAAACTGGATCTGGAAGGGAGTGACGGAGAAGTGTATACTGAAAGCCAATGGTGACTTTCTCTTGGTGGGAGAAGTCTCATGTATACCATGTTTTTTTTTTTTTTTTCCACTCATCTGAATTTTCTAATTTTTCTTTCACAAATAGTTAGTAAAATAAATACACATCCATAGCACTAGAATGAGACCCATGAGCCTTAGATTATCGTCTTAGCTCTGCAGTAATATGGTACTAAGTCTTAGGCAACTTTGTCCATCCCTACGGTTCTCCATGGCTTCCTCAGCAGGTTACAGAGCATGGCCTAGATCATCTCCATTCCAACTACAGGACACTTTGTGTCCACGAAACACGCTGTAATCCCTTGTGTTATATAATCTGCAGTTCCTGTGCATGTAGTTGGTGCCAGATTCCACTAGCGCAGCAGAGAGCAGAACCAGAGCATTGCACTATCAAGAAGACTATGCTGAGGAGTCGGTAAGGAGTGTGAACTGGAGATATAAGCAGCTGTGTCCACAGGCTTTAGCCATATTAATCAGTCAGAAGTCTTCAGCACGACTGCTTTCTCTTCTGTTAAAAAAAATGGAGTCTAATTTTAAAACAGAGAAGTGAGACGGTCAGCACTGCTCTAGAGAGGCAGATACTAGCTACTTAATGATAGACTGTCAGGTCACCAGGATGTCTGTCCAACAGCTCTCCCACTCATTAAAGCACATGGTGTAAGCTCTCTCCAGAGGCACTAAATCCACATGTGCTTGCATGGCATAAGTGTTTTATGTGGTGTGTGTGTGTGTGTGTGTGTGTGTACCCAAACTCTTGATTTGAGAAAGTGTTTCCAACACTAAGCTGTTGTCATAAAGCTGGACAGAGATTCAGTTAGTACCCTCAACACTAGAAGATGCCTTTCTCAAGAAGGCCTTTCTGATGCTTGACAATTTTCTCAAAATATCCACTCTCCTTTTTGGGAATGATGAAACAACAGAGTGTGGAGTTGATTCATCTTCATTGTGAAAACTAGATTTTTACAAATAATAATACCCAAGAGTTATTGAATGGATCTTCCATACCTAAAAATGTATCAAGTGCTATACCTAGCAATTTTTCAATGTTCATAGCAAAATTTGAAGCAAGTAGTATTATAACCTCTCTTTTCCAGATGAGAAGCACCTTGCCTGAGGTCAGAAAGTTACTAAATGGCAGAGCTAGATTCACTCCAGAACTGGAACAAGCCCTTCATTGTCATGACCCTGCCCAGGAAGGGTGTAAAGGACACGTCACAGAGCCTCATGGGTTCCTTACAAAACTGTCTTTTCCCACAAAGACGCAGACAGCCTTTCTCCCAAGTGTTTCTGACATATCCTGCAAACAGCTCCCAGTAGAATGAATTTACCACTTCCTTCCTGGGAGAGATGGGAGCACTACACCCCAGACCTCACTGGCCTGTTACCTCTCCATCCGCAGGTCACCAAGGATTTATCCCTTTGGTTCTATGTAACCTTAATCTGATAGACTTCTAAGCCGCCAACATGGTGAGTGATCTTGCTTTGTTTCTGACCACAAACCTTAGATGTTCTCTGGGCTGCATGGGTCCTTCCGTACCCTGGTCAACATGCTTGCCTCCTCCAAGACTTCAAAGTCACATCTTTGCTGCTCTTCTCAGGATGCTGCCATGACCACTCCCATTATCATATGCAGGCAACACCTTTTATGATTTCACAAATGAAACACAAGCAATCAGACCAGAACCTTATCCTCCAACCCAGAAGCTGTCAAACCTGCCTATACCTTTGCCCATGTGTTTGGCTTTCTCTTGTCTCAGTGGATAAACTTAGTGCCCCATCTGAGGCCAAGAGTCCTACCCACTTACTCAAGGACTGGGCCACACTCCTTCCCAAGTCTTTTAATCACTGACTTTTTTTTTTCTTTTTTCCAGTTAATGGCGCTACCTAAGAGCTCAAGCCAAAAATACTTCCCCAAATAAGGAAACCTTATTTCTTGTCCTGTGGTCTCCATCAGATCCTGGGGCCTGAGGTCTCAAAACCTATCTACCCCTGACGACTTCTCAGCAGCTCCACCTCCCTCTGCAGTCATACCTGCTGTGCCTCTGTCTAGATCATGAAGAAGCTTCTTGACCGCCCTTCATGCCCCACCTTCCCTGCAGTCTCCACCCCTACCCAGCTCCCAAGGCCACTTCTCTCAGACAGGGGTCAGATCCTGTCTCTTCCCTGCCTAGGCCTCTAGGGGGTTCCCATTACATTTAGAATAAAAGCCAAACTCTTCACCAAAGCCCACCCTCCACCATTCTTCCTCTCTCTGCTTTGCTTTGTCCCTGAGATGTAGTGCTTGCTTCTACACCAGTGCCATGACATGTACTATGTTTTCTACCTCAAAGCTTTCCCACAAGATCTTCACATAGGTCACTCATTATTCAGTCCCCTCAGAAGTCTCAGTGTAACCTTTCCTGACCTCCCAAGCTCTTTCTCCTGACCCTACTGCACTACTTCACAGCACTTACTCCCATTAGAAATTCTGTTGTTATTTACTCCTCTACTGTTTGTCTTCTTCACTAGAATAAGACCTCCATAGGTAGGGACCAAGTCTATTTTGTTCACCATTGTATCTTCAGTGTGCACATAGGAGGTACTCAATAAATGTTTGCGTAAATTTATTAATCTGACACCAAAGCCTTGGTCTTCAGCACTATCCTCCACTTTTGATGTGGGGAAACCTAGAAGAGAAACCACAAATGGACGTTTCCAAAGAGAAGTCCATGTACATTGGAGGATATCCACGTGCTAGACTTCTCTGTTCATTGGTAGCTATTTTTTCAGTCAAGAGACAAAGTCAAAGTAAAATATATATGTATTTACAACCTGCTTATCCTGAACGTTACAAAGCTTAGAGTAATTTTCTTTCTCTTTGACATACAGACAGCTGATTTTGCAGCTGATGTAGGCTGATAATAACTTAAAAGTAAGTTATTATCCTGGCATTAGTTCTTTAATTTTGTTTAGTAAAAATATTTACATTTTCCAACATGTTTTGGATTATAAATTCAACAAAAGACATCAACAAATTAGAATTCATGTATATACTGGATTTTTCAGAATCTACCCCATGTTAGAACACAAAGTGCTCATGCCTAAAATATTGTACCAAGGGGTGATGCTCCTGGGACTTTGTTTACAAGGCCCAGCATCATTTCTGGGCCTAGTTGAAATAAATCTTGACTATGCATTCTTAATTTTTATGGGCTTTAAAGTATTGTTATGAGTTGTTTGAGGGAAAATGACAGAATTATAGTTACTGGGCAACATTGACAGACTGTGTCTTTATGTAAGTGAATTTTCCCAGATGCTAAAGCATATTTTTACTCATTATATACATGCAAGCCTTTTAAATCAGAGAATACTGACGACATTTTGGACTTTCCTTTATGACTCATGAATATTCAATGTTGCACTGATCTGACCTTCCTGGATCTGAGAGGCTTGATTGAAATTACCCAAGAGAGAGGTGTTGTCCATGCAGGCAACACAACTTCGCTCTGACTGCATCTTCAAGTGGCCTCTTCTCCCCATGTGTATCTGCATACTGGCCTCTTCTTGATTGAATCAAGGGCCTCCCCTAACCCAATATGGCCTCATCTCAACTCACATCTTAATTGTATCTGCAAAGAGCCTATTTTCAAATAAGGTCACATTCACAGATTCAATGTGGATATGAATTTTGGGAGGACATTATTCAATATAGTACACTAACAAATATAAGAAATAATGGCTGATATTATATCAGGTCTCACATATCCTGCTGTTGATTTAAAGAAATCAGGTGAAGTCAAGCCTACCATAAATATCTGCTCCTCTATTCACCCATTTTCCTAAAAGCATGAGATTATACAGTAAGATATATATATATATATATATATATATATATATATATATTGCAATAAGCCATTGAGTGCTGATAAGATGCCAAGTTAACTAACTTTTTAGTGTAATTGTAGGTGAGACTCTTTCCATCGACACAGTCACTGCAGCAAGGCTTAATGGAGGGGAAGAGCTTAACTAGAATATTCACCAAGACAGGAAACATAGGGGGAGGCTGGGAGAACTTAGATCCTGGGGAAACAGAGACTAAAGGGGACATAGTAAAGTCCAAAGGAAAACACTATCAACTTTAGAGTTTTGCTCAAGGTGGACCCAGAGACAAGAGTGTATAAAATGACCCAGAGAGAAGAGGTTAGAGATCTAATACCCACACTTTGTCAAACTCTTGAAGGGTGTAGAAGAACTGTCATTCCCAGGATGGGCACATTTTCCCAATGAACTGGGGCAGCAGGAGAGTCTGAGGGGGCATTTGTTCACTCAGCTGGTGCTGCTGAACACCTCCCCTGTGCTCCCCATCTCCACTGCTATGAGAGACACAAAGTCCTGATGACATTGAGACAATGGTGGTGGTCACAGGAACCACTTACTGGGAATTTATTAAATGCTCAACACTGTACTAGGCACCTTATGCACATTAACTATCTCATTTGCTTTAATCCCCACAACCACATTATGAAGTTGATTTCATTATTATTTCACCATTTTATAGATAAGGAAGCTAAGATTTAAATAGGAGTGATTTATCTAAAATTAGTTTCTGGTGACAGAGCTAGAATCCAGGTCTGTCCTTCTCTGAAGCTTAATGATCTTATACATAGAAGATCAGAGAAAATTGAAATACTCTATAATGAGAGATACTTTTTAACTCTACTGTTGTCTTCTGACTTACCAGAAGTCTTATGATTGAAATATAAGGACTGTCTTGACCTCCTTGCAAATTACCAACTGGATAGACAAAGGTCAGATGCTAGATGGTCCCAAGGTCCCTCTGGCTCTGTGATATTGTGAATTACTCTAAATAACAGATATCTTCCCATCTCTTACTTCAAAAGGAAAAAAAAAAGTCTTCATGTTATGTTCAAATCATTGACTCCTGATGGCATGGGCTATTTTCTCCCAACTGACTTTCCTTTTGATGGCTATGTACAGAAAAATTATATATAACCAAAACCAGGAGTTCAGCCACCAATAATAAGATCCTACATTTGAATAGCATGTATATATTTTAAAACGCATTGTAGTAAACATAGGAGCATCCCATTTCCTAAACTCTAGGTGGTATAAATAAAAGCTTTTGACATGATCAGAAACTTTGGGAACTCGATGACACTATGTCACTCCATAAAACTGTATACTATTCCAGAAACTGTAGGGGTAACTGATGATTCAGTAAGTGTAGCTCCTTCCCTCAAATAGTTTATGATCTTATTGATGAATACGTATAGAAGAAAGCCAGAAAGCAATAATTAACAAATGAGCTCGATGGTAAAGTCTGTGGGGATTGTCCTAGGCCAAGCTCTCCCAGAAGCACAACCTGAGACAGAAAGTTGCTTGTAAGCAAGATATTTGGGATAGTTCCTAGGAAGCCACCATAGGGGAATGGCAAAGTGAAAAGTGGAAGGAAAATAGAAGATAAAAAGAAAAAAGGAAACTAATAGGGAAAAAGGGGAAAAAGAAGGAAATAAACCACTCTGTGTTCAACTGGGACTCAAGCTTTCGGGGGGGTACTTTGGGAGAGGGTGTGGAGCCTGCTCCCAAGTACCCCAGCCAAGGTGTTGCTCCTGGAGCATTTATACACCATCTCATGTCACCATGGGTGTAGGGCTGCTTCCAAGACTTCTGACATGCTCCTAGGATTGTCAGGTGGATTCCAGAAGCCAAACAAAGGCTTTGGGAGCAAAGACCCACAGTGAAGAAATCTATTAGTGTTTATTAGCCCATTTCCCAATATTTCTACCCTGGAAACATTTTTCCTCATATAACCCACTAACATTTTAAAGAGTTCAGGGGTGGGAGATGCTGGACTAGAGAGTTATCTCAATATTCCAGATCTATAGTTACACAGGTCTCTACTTGTAAATCCAAAAGCTAAAGAAGAGAAAAGGAGGGTGGGGGCAATTAGTGTCAACAAAATGGGAAGAGCACATGACATACTGGGGTGAGCTGATGCCCCATTTCATGTTAACAAGACAGGGTTCCAAGATGGATTGAAAAGATACAAGGCAAAGACAAATACGCATATTTCCTTTTAGTACCTTTACCTTTTCCCTTAAAAATTTTAAGGAAAACCAAAAGGATTTCCATATAGTCAACACCTTTCAATCTGTTGAGGCCAAAATAAATGGCAGTGGCCTCTGAGGAGGGCCACATATTGTGCAAGGGCACAGCACTCTGTAAGGAAGATGGAGCAGAGAGACTCTAAGTGGCCCCTTTGTGCCCACTGTGTAGTTTCCCCTGTGTAATCCCCTTCTCCTGAATGGGAGCAGGACCTGGGACTTGCTTCCAATGCACAGAATACAGCAAAGGTAATGGCTGCACTGCTCTGGCTATGAGGAAGTAAGTGGCCATGCGGAAGAGCCCTATGTGGCAGGGAATTAAGGCTAACAGCCATAAGAAACTGAGGTCCTGAGTCCAACAGGTCCTAAGGAACAGAATCTGACCAATAATCCAATGAACTAGAAAGCAGATCCTTCTCTAGTCAAGCTTTCAGATAAGATCACAGCCCTGGCCAACACCTGATCATAGCCTCATGAGAAACCCAGAAGCTTAGGACCCAGGCAAGTCACACAGAAACTCCTATGAGACAATAAATTTAAGTTGTTTTAAACTGGTGAGTTTACGCAAAGTTGTTACACAGCAGTAGATAACTAATACTAAGGGAATGATTTATCCATTTTGGGGAGAAAAGCATCACTACTTGGATTCAGGGTGCCCGGAACAATTTACCAAAATAGTGTTTGTTGAAAGAAAGGAAATATTCTCCTTGTATAGCCTTATTTGTATCCAACATGAGGAAGATGATCATGGCACAACATCTGGTTGAGCCAGGAACTCTGTCCTGACTAGGTTTGCTTGAGCCAAAGCCATCTAAAGCTAGCTTATATAAACTTTGTATTAAACCAAAATACTATCTTTTTCAACTGCAGATACTCTCTTAAAAAAATCATTAAACATACCTTTGTGCCCAGATAGACCCTCTATTCCCAATCTTCTCCATTTTCCTTTTCTTTTCTCTAACTGGAGTAATACAGAGTAATATAGAATTTGATATTCTGGTGATTGTTGGATTTTGTAATCTGTTTCTTCATCACAGGCTCAAAACCACAATCTAAACAGGATTGTTCCTTGCTGAGTTTGTGTGTTCAAGGATGAGAGATAACTGTTCATATTTGTTATTTTTTAAAGGAGTTAGCATGTTTGCTTTTCTGGGTCGGGGCAATCCTTTAAGGAGAGTATAGCCCAGGGCTAAAGTAAAACATTGACCAGAACTTATTTAAATAACTTTAACTCCAAATATATTCCTGCAGGGGGTAGTGAAGACAATTGGCAGTTTTTAAGTAATACAAAGCTTTCTCAAAATACACAATTTGCTCTTGGTTTCTTTCTAGCAAAGTTTAAGAAGATACCTAAATCCTTCCTCTTAATCTAATAATAATTTTATAAAATATCAACAAATTTCCTTAATTCACATGGATCCACATAGCTGTAAAGAACATAACTGTAATCTTATCAACCAAAATAAGCTCTTTTATCATTACTTCTACTCATTTATGTGCCAATGAAATAAGACTCAACATTCAGAGATATCACAAAGTATATCTTTTAAAACATTTATCATGACCAGTGTTACATGCATTTTGTGATTTAAAAATTTGTAATACTTTTTGCATAAAACTAACTGCTGTGCCCTCTCCCAGAGCTGAGAAAAGAGTGTACGGCTTTTTAAAGTGAAAAAAAAAAAACAAAAATGACAAACCCTTGTAAAGCAAAGCAGCAATAAAATGAGAGAGCAGTGACTGTGGTCCCCTGAGCAAACCTTTTATGGGACCATGAAAATTTAACAAGGCACATTAGAGAATGCATTTTCACTCAGCAAAGGATATGCTGTTATTTTCAAAAATTATCTTTAAATAATAAATTGCCTAATTATGGACAATATAACTCAATTCATAAAATGTCTATTTATGCACTGCTTTTCAAAAGCACACTAAGAAACGAGCTAAGAAATAAATGTCCTGCCTTAAAATAACTGAATAATGCTCAAACTAAAATTGCCCTTGATGATTATGAACATTCTTATTTAATTTAATAGGACTTACAGATAATTCTGTGTTAAGGAACACTTCAAATTAGTCACTTAAGTCGCTTAGTTTTTTAAATTTTTAAAAATGTTTTTATTCATTTTTGAGAGACAGAGCACTAGCGGGGGGGGAGGGGGGCGAGAGTGAGGGAGACACAGAATCCAAAGCAAGTCCCAGGCTTGAGCTTGTCAAGCACAGAGCCCAATGTGGGACTTGAACTCACAAATCGTGAGATCATGACCTGTGTTCAACCGACTAAGCTACCCAGGCACCCCGAGTTTGCTTATTTTTAAATGGAAAGCATGATTTTCTCTGGTTTTGTGTTGACTTACATCTAGATTTAATAAATGTGATTACATCCCTGGGGGAAAGTATGGTATGTCAGAGGGGACACTTAATTGAGTAATCAGCCTGAATCCCAGTTAGCAGGTATCAGTAATATCTGAATGTCTTAAGAGAGGACAAGTATTATACCTAGTACATCATGAACATTCATCAAATAGTGTTGGTTCCCTGATGCTGTGAAATGGAGAATTTGGTGGTCCTCAGAGTGTGAATTCATATTGTTGAGGTATGTAAGGACTTTCTTTGGACATGGGTAGTTTTAAGAGACCTACTTTCTAGCTTCTCAACTTCTGTAGTTCTTTCTCATAAAAGATATATGATTTTGGATGCAACTTTGGTTTAAGTGCAGACGCTTCACACCAAGGACCAATTCAGAACATGAGTAGTGGTCCAGGAAAGTGACTTGGATGACTAAATATTAATTTCAATTGGTATACAGTAATTGATTGATAAAAACTGTATTACCTTAGGATAAAACTCTGTGGAAATGTAAATAAGATTTCAAAAGGAATGAGGCTTCATGTAAACTTTGCGTCTGTTAAAGTGGAACTTGTTCATGTGTTTAAATGGATGATGGATATCACGCTGCTAGTGTATTTAGATTTCATTGGTAACACTTAAAAGAGTAGTGTTGTAGCTTCAGCATTTGAAATGTCAGCATTTACAAAATGTTGGAAATTATATCCTGTATGTGCAGTTATAATAAATTTTGCTGTCAATTTAAAACTATGCAAGAGAGTGCATAATTTTAGGTATTTTTCTTCTGATATAAACAAGCAAAATGTTTGAAGCTTGCTAGTTTTATGTGTGATTTAGTGTGTTGTTACAATAAACATCCTAGAGTGACATCATCAAAAATGATAGCTCCAAAAACCCTCTTTTCCATAAAGGAAACAAACACTGGCACAAACTGTGGAATCACCAAAGGACTAAAAATTAACCAAAGGCTTGCAAATATCTGGAGGGCTGTCAATGAATAATTGGCTGAATCTCATGAAAAACAACAGGCTCTGTTTTACTTATCCTAGTCCAGCTACATGGTAGCCTCACAAACTAACAACCTGCCTTCACAATGAGAACCAGCAACCTGCAATCCACTAGAGCCAAGAAACAGCTGGAGCTCGATCAGTCTCTAGGGAGAATTGTCATTATTTGACCTCCTGTCTGGAGGCTCTCTGGAGGACCCTAACTTGCAAAACTGTCTATCTTTGAGCTGGCTAGGAGCTTGACTAGCCTGAAAGCCTTTTCCCCAGGGGCACTTGTTGAAAACAATCACAGCCATTTTTTTTTTTTTTTTAATGCACAGCTGCCTGAGGCAGCAGATAACAGCTCCCAAACTGTAGGCTGACCAGAAAGCATAAAAGGAAAGCTGGATAATGAGAGGCCTGCAGGAACTTTGTAAAGTTCTGAAACCCCAAGGCTATGTGCATGCTCAAGAAAGACAAGAGAAAACCCTCAGCTCTCACCTCCCACTGACCTTGAGACTCTGAACAAGCAAGAAGTGAAGCCAAAGCAGAGTTGTCAACTGCCTGGCTGATTGTTGAGGGTGTGCCCTAGCATTCATATAGAATCCTTTAGCAAAGCCTGGGAGACTTAGTGGTTCCAGGTGTTTAAGGAAATTGGATCAATCATTATCTGTCCATAAACTGACTGAACAGAGACTTCAGTGGGCACACATGACAAAGAAAACAGACTTCACAAAATTGGTGCAGAAAAGGCAATAAAAAAGCAAGCAAGAGGCACCTGGGTGCCTCAGTCAGTTATAAGTGTCCGACTTTGGCTCAGGTCATGTTCTCATGGTTCATGGGTTCGAGCCCCACATCAGGCTTCTGTGCTGACGGTTCAGAGCCTGGAGCCCACTTCAGATTCTGTGTCTCTGGCTCTCTCTGCCCCTCTCCCACTTGTGCTCTGTCTCTGTCTCCATCTCTCTCTCAAATATAAATAAACATTAAAACAATAAAAGCAATCAAATACAACAACAACTACTACAAAAAGCAAAAGCAACAGACCCTGGAGACGGGGTGAACCTGATTCCATGTTGTTTCCATGTTGTATTATTTAAAATATCATTTTTCAAAAAGAAATTATAATGAGTGCAAAGAAACAAGAAAGCATTGCCCATATACAGGGAGGAAAAAGCAACCAATAGAAACTCCTTGAGGAAGCCCACATAATAGACATAATAGCCAAAGACTTCAAATCAGATATTTTGAATATATTCAAAGAAACAGAAAACCATGCCAAAATAACTGATGGAAAGTGAGAATGTCTCACTAAATAGAGTACCAATAAGAGGTTCAAATTGTGAGTATATTTTTAAACTCCTCAAATAGAAATTCTGGAGTTAAGAAGTACAGTAACTGAAATGAAAAGTAATAAACATCCTACAGAAAATCCTTTCAGCTTATTGCTGCTGTGTCTCAAGCATCACCAGCTAGTAATTCATTTACTGTGATACACTTGCTTGTTTAAGCGTAAATATCCTCAGAAGCTTAAGCTACCCTTCAATCCTGCCAGTCTTCTCATGAATTGGTTCCCTGTGGCTGTCAGAGACTGGTTTCTCTAGAGCTCAGGACCTTGGTTGGCTGGGGTGGGTGTGGAGGAAGGGCAAGGGAGAGCTTATGGCCAACTCTTGGCATTACTCGGCAAGGACACGTGAGTGGCCCATACTAAGGACTCTGGGTTTTGACATTTTAGCCATAATAGGCTCTACCCTCATGCCTAATGCTTCAGGAAAAAGAAGTCACATAATAAAAACCTGCAGACAATAGATAAATGGAGCTGTAAAATGGGAAATAACTTCAAAGAATCAGCATTGTAACCTGATGGAGAAGGGACAAGTTTGACAGAAGCTAGGGTAATTAGATCTTGAGAGCTCAAGTCTAACTCCGTTATTATAAAGTAAACACAACAAGAGCAAACATTTGTACCAAGCCTTCGTTCTCAAACATAAAATAAAACAAATATTTAAAGTTCCCAGTGGGTGTGCTATATATAGCCATGGAAAAGTAGGCTCGGGTCAGAGATCCAAGAGTAAACAAGAAGGTATCTCAGGAGTCTGACCTTCTCCTTTCCTCCCATAATCTCTTAAAATTTCTAAGCATTACAGACCGAGAGAGCAGAAGAAAATCAGTAAAATGTTTCCAGGAATAAAAACCAAAGATAAGCCCTGAGGAATACCTGTGGTCTAATTTAACTTCACGTTTGAAAACTTCTTGCTAAAAGATGGTAGAGTGTGGAGGTGAAATATTGGCCCAATGCTGTTAGCCATGTGATGTAGACAAGCTACTCAGTGTTTCTGGCCCTCTATTTGCCATCTGTAAAATAGGAATAAGACTTGCTTATCCCAAGGTTCTTAAGAAATAAGAACTCAGGCAATAATTTAGTTAAAAAGAACTTAGACCAGAGCCTGGCATAAAATGTGTACTCAAGCGTTGGTTAACTGTTATTACTGCTATCAAATAGCATTTCCATCACTTCTGCTTGAGTGACTGAAATATGCAACACTGAGATCTACCGCTCTAGCACGGAAGCATTTGTTTCAAGAATTTCCCTTTTAAAATGTAAATAAGTTTAGGAGGTGATAATGTATCAGACAGCTTCAATTAGTAATACCTTAATATTTTTAACAGCCAGAAATATGATCTCCAATTATTTAGCCAAAAACTGAGCCCTGGAAAAATTACATACGAGACCAATACATTTTTATTGGCGGGGGGGGGGGGGGGGATTTGTTTTGAGTATCAGAAGCTACCTTAGGAGATGGGACTAGATTGTGATTCCTTGGACAGTCGGGGACCAATGTGGGAATACAAGATACAGGATATGGGAATGGAACAGGTTTAAAATCAGGGCATGGAGAAAGAGGGAGCATACTACAGAGATGGATCCCTCTGTGGCTCCACAAGTCCAAGGTCTATTTGGAACAAATCTTGCATAAAATGAAACTTGGGTTTTTAATGAAACTGAAGATTCACAGAACCATGTGTCCAGAGGGAGAAAGAAATTGCACAAAGTAAGCGGTCAGGGCTCCAGAAGAAGGAACCAGATAAACAGCCACATCTCAGAAAACTGATATTTATTAATGCTCACTCTGGCACCCAGGAAAGATTTCTGATAGGTGAGGACAATTGGAAATTGACAGGATCTGATGGAGAAACATAGTAACAAGTCTAGGGGCATAAAGACAGGATAGGTGCTGGATGGGTAAGGTAAGCTGCCAGAAGCCAAGTATACCTGTCCATATTTTTGCCTAGGGCTGACCCAGGCAGCAAGTACCCATTGCTGTGTGGAGGAAGAAGGGAAATACGTTCTTTCTGAAAATAGACACAGGCAGGGGCGCCTGGGTGCCCCAATCGGTTAAGTGGCCAACTTTGGCTCAGGTCATGATCTTGCAGTATGTGAGTTCAAACCTGTGTCAGGTTGTGTGCCGACAGCTCAGAGCCTGGAGCCTACTTTGAATTCTGTGTCTCCCTCTCTCTCTGCCCTTCCCCCACTCACACACACACACACTCTCTCTCTCTCAAAAATAAATAAAAGTTAAGAAAAAAAAGATAAGCAGCTTTCTACAGCAGACTGTGATGGAAAGAGTCAAGAGGCCCAATTCCGAGTTCTAGTCTTGGCTCACTCACTAATCAGATTTTAGCCCTGTACATTGATGTTATCTTTTTTGTGAATCGGCAACTTCATCTATCAAATGAAGAGACTGGGTTGTTAGTTACCAACTACAGAGGTATCATGAACACTTTTCAGATCTGGTGAAAATTATGGACACCACCCTTAGAAAAATGCATGCATCTATATACACATACAAGCTTGGGTGCAGTCAAGCTAGATAACCAACCAGTAACACTGAATGAGTCTCCTTCCAAGAACATCCTTCCAAAGGTCTCATTTGTCTCTCCACAAGACCCTGAGGACTCTTCCATCCTAAACATCCGTGGTTTTCATTTACCACGACAGAAGGAAACATTTCTTTAAAATAAATTAAAAAAAATTTTTTTTTAATGTTTATTTATTTTTGAGACAGAGAGAGACAGAGCATGAACGGGGGAGGGGCAGAGAGAGAGGGAGACACAGAATCGGAAACAGGCTCCAGGCTCTGAGCCATCAGCCCAGAGCCCGACGCGGGGCTCGAACTCACTGACCGTGAGATCGTGACCCGGGCTGAAGCCGGACACTTAACAGACTGAGCCACCCAGGAGCCCCTAAAATAAATTTTTTTAAACGTTTATTTATTACTGAGAGACAGAGAGAGACAGAGCATGAGCATGGGAGGGGCAGAGAGAGGGGGAGACAGAGTATGAAGCAGGCTCCAAGCTCTGAGCTGTCAGCACCGAGCCCAACACGGGGCTCAAACTCAGAAACCAAGAGATCATGACCTGACCAAAGTCGGACGCTTAACTGACTGAGCCACCCAGGTGCCCCGGGAAACATTTCTGTATTTGGAAGATTTTGTTGTCTCATCTCCCAAAGAATTGTAGTTATTAGGCTAAAGAAAAGCTTTTTGCTTATACCTAATGTTATCTTCAAATGATCTCTCCCTGCTGCCTGACTTTAATCATCATATAATTTTACTCCCTGGATACTGTAAAGTGTGTCAATATATGTTGTTCCATCTGGCATACGTGCTTAATATTTAATCATCAAAGGATAATGTTCCAAAAATGTTCGTGTCCATTTTTAAATAAAACATTAGAAATATTAAGCATCACTATGAAAGTCAATTAACTTAGATCCATAACTGATACCATGTAATACACTATATTAATGAATTATCTGACTTCCACATAAAAATACTGAAATAACAGGATTGTTCCATCTGAAGAAGTAAGAACTATTCCAGACTATGGAAGAAATGGAATTTATCATCATAGAAAAGGAGAATGTTTTCTTTCAGAGACACAGGAATTAAATGAAGTTTAGTAAATGAAGTTTGAAAAGAAGGCTACAAAATTAGAAAAATCGTAGATGATAAATTTAACTGACAAAAGTCTAATCCCAAATACAGAAAATTTAGATCAGTCAGAAGCATGGAAATACAACCTATTCCTGAAGAAACAGCCAAGAACTCTCACATGAAGACAAAGCTAGAGCTCACACATCACAGTCCTGATGTTGGGCACATGTGAAGGTAGGTGGCTAGCTGGCTGGCTTGCCCCTCCTTCCTCACCACTAAGGTGGCCACATAATTATCCCCTAAACTGGGACGCTTGTAACAGTGACAGGGTAGATAACAGAATTATCAGAATTTTAAACAGAATTACCCCAATGAAAACATGATTGATGGCCATCCATGTGGCCCAGACACATTCTTGAGACTGTGCACTCCTTGAAGTGTGACCCTATTACAGAATGGTTCTCCCTGGCAGGGGAGAAAATCAGTATGCTCCTCAGCCAGAGCCTCAAATTTGCAGCCTTCCTAGGGAGGATAAAGAAATAGAAATTAGAGGAACTGTAAGTTACCATTAATGATTCCAAAACTAGCAACTATAAATAAGAATAACAGAAAATGTTGGTGAGGGTGGAGAAAGCATTGCACATTTCTGGTAACACCAGCAATGTTTCTGAAAAGCAATTTAGTACTATGTGAAATGAAACTGGTTTTCTCATTTGATCTGTATTACACATCCAAAATCAATTCCAAAGAACCAAAATAGAGTTGAGTATAATTTATGACCAAAAACTTAAAATTTCAATGTCCAATAGTAAAGGAATACTAAGAAAGTTACCATTATATGAACCCAATCAATGATTAAATAGCCAAGTATAGTAATAAGGATATAAGCTTTATATGAGATAATGTTAAGCAGAAAAAATCATTGTAAAATACAGTAATTATACATGCACATCATTATTGTTCAGTAATGATCTGAAGGCAATATGGGGTGAGGGAAATAGAGTTCATTATGTTTTTTCCCTCCAAAGATATTTAGATTCAAATTTTGTACAAACAAACAAAAACCAAGCTATAACAACTTTGAATGGAGCAAATAATGATTGCCTTTAACTTGCTCACCCCTTTTCAGCCATTAAGCTGCATTAACTACATAAAGCTTTATAAATGCTATAAAACTTTACTTGTTACATTTCTTTGTAAAACCCCCAGTGCTTGAAGAGTACCAGTCACCTGGTCTGTACTGAATAAATACCGATTGAATGACTGAATGGAAGGAAGGAAAGTAGAAAGGAGAGGTGCTTGGGTGGCTCAGTCAGTTAAGTGGTTAAGTGACTAGCTCTTGATTTCAGCTCAGATCATTTGCTTGTGATGAGGCCTAAAGACAAAGCCTGCTTGGGGTTCTCTCTCTCTCTCTCTCTCTCTCTCTCTCTGCCCCTCCCCCACTAGCTCTTTTTCTCTCTCTCTCTCAAAATAAATAAATTAATGTTTAAAAAAAGAAAAAAGAGAAAAGGGCAACAGAGGACCTGAGGGAGGGAGAAAAATGAAAGAAGAGGAGGAAGGAGGGTGGGGAGGGAGGAAGGAGTAACCTTTATATTTATAGAAAGTAAAGAGAAACAAGTGTCCATTAGCAAAATCATTGCTAAGTCTAACCAAAGCCCTCTCCTTCCCTGTCAGCTTTCCCAAATTAGTTAACATTTGAATCTCTGCGGTTCTATTATTTTGAAGGTTGGGGCAGAAAGTTATTTAAGAAATCATTTTATGCATCAGGAGACTATTAACATAACAATACATCTGCATTAAGGTCATTTTATGAAATGTTATTTCTTTAATCTTATTTAGCATAAAAATTATGGATTTAGAGTTTCCTGATTCTCCCCGTTCCTGCACTGGATGGCTAAATATCTACCTCCACCCCAAAGCAAATTCTAATCTGAGAATTTGGGAGCATTCTTTTTTTTTTTTTTTTTTTTTTTTTTAGTCCTGTTTCCAGAGTATGGTACAACCATCTTTCAGGCCAACATGTCCCTAAGGAGAAGAGCCTTCCTTGTGGTTCACTTGGCAATAGTTGATTGCTTCAGTTTTTTGGGTCAGGCTTGTATGTTCTGTTAATTTGGACTGATGCATCCTGAGGCAATAGAGCATTTTCAAACTTAAAAATATAAATCCAAGGACAGGAAAAATGTACAGAGAAGAGGAAGATTTGTGTCTGCTCTCCATGGAAACAGCCAGTTTTTTCAGTTGTGGGCAAGATTGTTGGGCAACTCACAGGAATTTTTACCAGGGAGCTGGAAATAGGGATGGGCTGCAGAAATAGTGCAGGATAATAATACACAACTATCTTTTAAAAGAAATGTTGGTACTGAGTAGGATTCTTCTCTATATTGTAAGTGACACCTTTACATGTCTTTTTATCTGTCCATTGCAATCATTACAACTTCTTGTCTATGGTGGGATTCTTCTTATTCTGGAAGGTCTCAAGTCATCTGAGAGCAGGAACAGCACATAGTCATTTTCCTTATATCCCCTGTAAGTTATAAAATAACATACAGACAGACAGATTTCTCTCTGTAATGCTCATGCAGTATTCCCCTTCATCATCCAAACACATTTCTGCCTCTTGGGTTGAACATCAATCTGGCTTGTGTTTAGGAAGTATGTTGCATATTCTTAACAATTATCTTTAAACACCTGACTATAACTAGCCCAACAAGATACCTTATGGGGGCAAGGGCAAAACAGCAGATTATCACCCTCATTTTGTTTTTCCTTGGGCACATACACATGTTATTTTTATTTTTGCTTTGCCCTGTTGAATGCATGAAAGTCAGATGTATGTATGATGTGACTCCACTGTGTACCTTACAAAGTAAAACCTTGGTTTGCGAGCACAATTTATTCCAGAAACATGCTTGTAATCTAAAGCACTTGTATATCAAAGCAAATTTCCAGAGCCATTGGCTCAGTTGTGATCATGTGACATTCAGCATCACATACTACTTGTACTGTAAGACATCACTCGTTTATCAAGTTAAAATTTATTAGAAATGTTTGCTTGTCTTTTGGAACATTTGCAGACCAAAGTACTTGCAATCCAAGGTTTTACTCTCCTTGCATCTACATGACCTTATGTTACTCTTGCCAAGTGACTGCACTATGTGGCTGAGAGAAAGTGTGTAGAGGAGAGAAGCCTGAGGGAGCCCACAAGTCTTGGCAGGAGGGCAGAAAGGAACCCACCGCGGAGGCAGAAGAAGAGTTGCTAGACAGGCAGAAGGAAAAACAAGAGAGAGAGGTGTCCCAGACCCAAAAGGAGAAGGCATTTGATGGAGGTGTCCACTAGCACCAAGTGCTATAGGGAAGTCAGTCATGATAAAGTGCAAAGGAGCCACCAGACTCTATGTCTCTTGGGACCCAGTGGCTCACTGTCCTCCTTTTCTCTTGTATACAGTTCTTAAGCAAACACTAACTCTATTGTTGGAATAAGACATGAAGTTCAATAAACTTTGAAGGGAAAGAAAAAAATGGTAAATTTACTAGTTTTTTTTCTGAATTCTTTTTCTTGATAGTAGCACATAAACATGCTCTGGCCATTGATTTAATGACTGACCAGAGGGAGTGTCAGGCATTCTGACACTGACCTTGGTTCAGACTTGTCTGGCCTGCAGCTTACCTGTCTGTCTCTGGTCCTGAGAGAAGTCCCTTCATTTCTTGACTTTTAGAGAAGTCAGTCTTTTTTGTTGCTTGTTTGAAAATGACAGGAAAGCAAACAATGGAAATAAGCACAAACAGACCTACTGATTCTTTCTAAAAGAGTCATTAAGAAGCTACACACATTTTTTATTCTCCTGTCTGTCTTTCTGCCTTTTTGTTGTTGTACTTCTTGACTTGGAAGCTCCATGAGGAAAGACTCATAATGTATGTTTTGTGGTTCAGCATCAAGCTTCATGTCTGAGACACAGAAAGTGAGCTGTTCAATGAAAACATAAGGCTGGAGCTAAGAAAGAGGTGGGAAACATGTGGTCTGCCTATAAGGGAGGTAATATAATGGTTACATTTTTTTTTTAAGTAGGGTTCATGCACAGCATGGAGCCCAACATGGGGCTGAACTCACTACTCTGAAATCGAGACCAGAGCTGAGATCAAGAGTTGGACATTTAACTGATTGAGCCACCCCAAACCCTAAACATTACATTTTTTGATCAGAGTGTTTCAAGCTTGAATCCAATGCACTTGACACATAGACTACCATGCCACACAAAAACCACCGTATTAAGTTATGAAAGGAAGCAACCAAGTCACCCCAATTAGTCAGATAGCGATTACCTGTTAACTTTGCCTTACTATATTAGAACCTATTATTAAAGTTAAAAAAATTTTTTTTTAATGTTTATTATATTTGAGATAGAGAGAGACAGAGAGCTAGCAGGGAAGGGGCAGAGTGAGCGGAAGACACAGAATTGGAAGCCGGCTCCAGGCTCTGAGCTGTCAGCAAAGATCCCTATGCAAAGTAAATGCACAAAGCTGTCGAGCACAAAGCTCGAACTCACAGACTGCAAGATCATGACCTGAGCTGTAGTCGGCCGCCCAACCAACTGAACCACCCAGGCACCCCTTAAAGTTTTTTAAAAAGGGATTTTAATATAAAAATGCCTGTGGTTTCACTATTGAGTGAAAAAAATCATTTTCACTGAGTAGTTAATAATGATGATAATTAAAAATAATAAAATGTATTGAATGTTTACTGTATATCAGATATTACCTTTTTCCCCTGGCACAATTTTACCACTGGTGTCTCATAAGAAAGCCACTCAACTAGACCAGGTGCCCCACTCTGAAAAGACATGAAGAGTCAGTGAGAAAACTATCTAAGTGCAGAAGAGAAGGAGCCAAAACATTAATCAACTGATTAACTATTTTCAGATACACCAAATTCCCAAAACATCACTTATTTTAGATTTGCAGACAGGAAAAGAAAGGAGTGGCTTCCACCTGCCGTGAAACCTCCCTCTCTGTCTCTCTGTCTCCTTTTTGTCTCTGTCTCAACCTCTCTTACACACACTCTTCCTCACCACAACTGCCATTTTACCCATATGCTGTAGGCTTCAGATCCATGAAGACCACCCCTCCACAGGTGGAGTGTCTATACTGCAGGTTCTGGATGAACAGTGAGGTAAACCCCAGGGGCCCCAGCAGCCCACACAGAGAAGCATGCCTCTCTTCATTCTCTCTCTTCTGCTACCCAGTCGGCTACAGTGAAGCAGAAGTGACAAACTGTAGTGACCTGAGATGTGCTTGCCAATTTCTGTCACTGTAATCCTTTCCTTTAAGAGTTTCCTTGGGCTCTAAAATCATGCCATCACTGATCAGAGAGCAGAAGAAAACTTAGCCATCTGAGGACACAGAATAAGGAAAGGCAAGCTGGAGACAGGAAGAAAAAAACTCAGGACAATAGAGAAGAGTCTATGACTTGTAGGAACTTGTAGTTGTAAGTCAGAGGTCAGCAAAGGTCACTGGCCCAATAAACAACCTAGAACTTAGGATAGTAAAAAAATAGTTCAGCACAATTTCCCTCGGTTTAAAAATATATCACAAGAAATATGCCAGGAGCCCCATAAAATGTCCTGTTCTTCTTTTTCAGTGTTGTCATGCATACTTACTACTACTGTCCTGGTTCCTGGCAAATAGAAGCCTAGAAAGGTCAGGGCCTATAACACAGATGTGAGGAGGAAGGTCTGGGGAATCTGCTGTGGGAAAATTTCTAGTACATGAGCAAAGGCTTAGAAATTTTTCTCCTGTAAATGCAAATAAAGAAAGAAGCCTTTATTTAGAATCAGGCACACCAAGGAAACTACAAGAAACTGTAGCTAGAAAGATACATAAAAATAATGGCCATGGAATTATTTTATGGAATAATTTTTGCAAATTTATGGAATTGCAAATGGAATGCTATGGAATGTTTGCAAAGTTCATTTTTTTAAAGTTTATTTATTTATTTTGAGAGAGAGAGAGCAAGAGAGCACAAGTAGGGGAGGGGCAGAGAGAGAGTGGGAGAGAAAATCCCAAGTAGGTTCTGCACTGTCAACGCAGAACCAGATGTGGGGCCCAAACGCATGAACCATGACATCACGACCTGAGCTGAAATCATGAGTTTGACGCTTAACTGACTGAGCGATCCAGGCGCCCTGGCAAAATTCATTTTTAATCTAAAGAGGTATTTTCTTATTTTTCTGTTTCAAAGCCCTGAATGTAAAGAAAAGCAAGAGCATGCCAAACTTGGAATGTAGGTTTGCAAGGTTAAAAAAATTACTAATTTTTCGGGGGAGGCAACATGCTTGAGCCAAGAACCTACGCTTGAAATTCTCCAATAAAATCCCTCCCAGCTGGAAAGAATTACTAGTTGTGTTGCTGCAGCCATTTCAAAGCAAGTTAAGGACTCATTTTTCCTCCCTTAGAGGGTTCCCTGGGGTACCCTCTAAGCAGGAGATGAAGGTTATTGTCAAGTTGATTAAACAAAGTGGAGTTCCATGGGAAAAATGGGGTCACCAGAAAAATGATTTTCAGAAATTTGAATTTATCTATAAGCTATTGAGAGCACAAATACAGGAATAGACACATGGTAACCAAGCTCTCCTGCTGCTCAGAGAGGGGCAGCCATTCAGGGCAGCCCCTCCTCGTTCCTGAAACCCATGTGGGCACAGGACAGATGTGCCCTGGCTCCTGAAGAAAGTTACAAGTGAGACCTGCAACAACCTCAGGAGAAAGTTAAAAGTAACTATAGACAAGAATTTATATCAGTTTTGAAGAGCTGCCTAAGGGAAAGAATATTTTGGTTGATATTGCCTCTTTAAAATGATTCTGAGTTCGGCTGGTTTCAAACCTAATCTCTGGATACAGCAGTAATAGGTTAACATTAAGATTAAAAAATTATGCAGATTGTGATTCTTCATTTACCATAGACTCTTTAATATATTAAAAAATTTTTTTAACATTTATTTATTTTTGAGACAGAGAGACACAGAGCATGAATGGGGGAGGGGCAGAGAAAAAGGGAGACACAGAATCGGAAGCAGGCTCCAGGCTCTGAGCCATCAGCCCAGAGCCCGACGCGGGGCTCGAACTCACGGACCATGAGATCGTGACCTGAGCTGAAGTCGGACGCTTAACCAACTGAGCCACCCAGGCGCCCCTTAAAATTTTTTTAATGTTTATTTATTTTTGAGAGACAGAAAGAGACAGAGCACAAGCAGGGGTTGGGGCAGAGAGAGAGGGAGACACAAAACCTGAAGCAAGTTCCAGGCTCTGAGCTGTCAGCACAGAGCCCGATGCAGGGCTTGAACTCACCAATGGTGAGATCATGACCTGAGCCAAAGTCAGAAGCTTAACTGACTGAGCCACCTAGGCGCCCTTAAGAAATTTTTGTGGACAGGAAGTATATGAGAGCTGCCACCATTTCAGTGCATCACATGATTCGTATAGACAGAAATCATCATTACAAATTCAAAAGATGCCTTGAAGCAGATTGTTGGAAATTATTGGCAGAAAAGATATACTTTCCCTCTTCATTTCTAAATATAACTTTATATTGAGTCTATGTGATTATTTATGAGATGATACCTCAACTTTTGCCTGGATTGTTTTCTTTCAAATGTAGTTGTGACACTGAAGACCTGTCTTGGATATTGCATGATATACACCAATAGTCCCAAATCCTGATGTATGAACCTGTGTGTCTTTGACTCCATGAGAATAACCTATGGAGTTTATTTAAATCAAGATTTCTAGACTGCAACCCCAGAGATTCTGATTCAGCGTCCCATGTGATTCTGATGAGTATGCCCATTTCTGGACTACTGGTCTACAATTTACTTTGCTAGAGACTTGGAGGGAGGTCAAGGTGAAATTCTGCCACTATAATTGGCCTCGTGGGATCAGAGTCATACAAAGTCCAGAGTGTACTGACTAACATATCATCTAAATATGGAGGTAACTGAGAAGATGCCAAGTACCTTCTGCAGAACTCTTTGGCCAAGATGTGTGGCTGTTCCTCTGAGGAAACCCAGAGGGAATGCATCACTTCTCAAGCTACAGCAATAGAGTCATCCACATCAGCTGCAGTACCATGGATACCAGCCTCTCAGAAAGTTACCTTTCCATTGCTCATGCTCATGTAATGCTTATGGCAGCTAATGGGGAAAAATATTACATATACCAAAAAGTGTAAGCGAGTGCAATGAGGAAACTTGGAGCTTCTTAATAAATACAGGCAGCAGAAGATAATTACCTCTCAAATGGTTTGCATTCCAAATACAAGAGAAGACTATCTCATATACATTGTGTTCATAACCCTTTTGACTTGTTTTGGTATATTTTGTCACCGTTAAATTCAATGTGATGTTAAGAAATGAAGTTAAGCCATTTACCCTCCTTTTCACCTCCTTTAGGGAAAAGATCAAAGACTTCTCAGCCTGATGATATTTTCAAAATGTGGAATGATCATCCAGTCTTTTTCTACACACCCAATACAAAAGGCGTGCCTAATCCCAAGGAATTTACTATACAATAATAAAAAGTATATCTCAAATATTGAATTTAGTATGAGACCCAGGATCAGAAGATTTTAGAGCTGGAAGGGTCTTTGTATCTGAATTTTACTATCCTATATGTAATACAAGACTAAAACTCAGAATGCTTCCTGGAGGTCACTCACCATCTTCTTGTGTTAAGTAGCACACATGTAAGTTGCTTTTCACTCCTTATCTCTCTGAGTTTATGCATCTGGGGCAAGCCAACAAGGAAGATCAGTCATGATCTAAGGGTTTACTAAAACCCTGTTTCGTTGTGTCCATGCTAGCCAAAGATTGCATAACACTGCCTTTTTGCTTGTTATCTGACCTTTTGATTTCCTCCCTTTGGCAGCCCCGAATTAACTAATTATTTAATTAGTTTGTTTATTTTTGAGAGACAGAGAGAGAGAGCAGGGAGGTGCAGAGAGAGAGAGGGAGACACAGAATCCGAAGCAGACTCCAGGCTCCGAGCCATCAGCACAGAGCTCGATCTGGGGCCCAAACCCACAAACCGGTAGGTCATGACCTGAGCCAACTGAGCCACCCAGTGCCCCTATTTTTTTTTGAAGCTGTTTATCAAAGGAATGGGGTCTCCTAAGCTGCTCCTCACTAACCTTTGCTCTACTATTTGCATTTCCTGCCTCTGGTTCTAATTAAAATGTAGAAGTGGTCATGCTTATGGCATCAAGAAGTACCACATTTCATAACTAATCACCAATAAGCCTTTGGACAAGGCTTGCCAGCCCACTGCCTCTCAGACTCGTGCCCAGCAGCATTCTCCTTACCATCTCTTCCACACTGCCTGAATTTGGACTGTCATGCGGAATTCTCCCTGTGTAATTATATCACAGTCTCGGCCTACACTTTCCTACCTCTTTCTCAACAATAAAAACATATGTGTATAAACAGTATGTGTAATTGTCTCCCCACATCGGAGGAGCTTCCTTTCTATTTGGGATTGCCAAGGAAATGTATATGAACTAATTAGAGAGTCACTACATGCTGAAACTGCCAGATCTGAGAGTTCAGACAAGGAAGCCATCAAGACAGGCTGGAGTATTTGGGCAAGGAGTCCTGCAGATAGGTGGCTAGAGGTGGGAAGGCAGCACTACGAGCAAATACACAGCATGGGCCTCCCCAGAAATGACTCTGCTTCAGGGTCTCTTGTTTCCACTCAGGGATACAAGGAGACTCCTGACACTGGAGGCTCCCATGTATCCTGCCATTCAGGTCCAGCTTTCTTTTTTTTAAAAAAAATATTTTTTTTAACGTTTATTTATTTTTGAGACAGAGAGAGACAGAGCATGAACGGGGGAGGGTCAGAGAGAGAGGGAGACACAGAATCTGAAACAGGCTCCAGGCTCTGAGCCATCAGCACAGAGCCTGACACGGGGCTTGAACTCACGAACTGCGAGATCATGACCTGAGCCAAAGTCGGACACTTAACCGACTGAGCCACCCAGGCGCCCCCAGGTCCAGCTTTCTGTAACCGTTAAAGTTCAACCTTCCTGTGTCCCTTCTCTGAAGACTATCATCAGCTAGGGTTAACTTGTTTGCCTTTTAATGAAAGATGCCAATGCTTAAATAAACAATTTTTCATGAGCATTTTACAGTGAGGAAAAGTAAGCATGCATCCCAAAACATTAGGGAAAAGAATCAAAGCTCCCATAGTGACACCCAAGTAAAACAGCTTGACTTTCATGTTTTATCTTTTACGTTAAGAAAAGGTACTTGCTCTGTTGCTCTTCTCACAGATAGCCATTCACACACCTTGCTCCCCTTTCATTCTCATCTTGGCTCAAATGCCACCTTCTCAGAGGGGCTTCCTAATGGCCCGTCTGAATATGGTGGCCCTGTTAGTCCACATTGTTTTCTTTTAGTCAGCACTCTTTCCTACTATTGACTTCTTCTTTGTATCCCACACTCTTTGCAAGCTCCCAGGTAGGACTAGAGCTATACATTTGCACAAAATAAATATGCAATAAATATTATTAATTGAACAGTTATTCTGTGATGTGTATGGTTTTACTTTTAATTAAAAGTATTGATGTTTTATCAGTGAATTTTTTACCTTTTTCATAATATATTTGGAGAAATCCATTGCTCAATGAATATACATCTGTCAATGCCGTGGCTTTGTTATGTCTCATGTCGTCCTACCCTGAGCTGCCAGGAGTGCTTATGACCCATGTTTTAAGCCCAGCTTCAAGTGTGAGGGGTGAGTTCTGCAGAGGTTCTGGGTAGCTTTTGGGGGACTTGTCCTGCTGGATATCACTACGTCATGCAGGGACAGAAGTAAAATGGGCACCCACCTCTTTTGCTACGTTTTTTCAATCTTCCTCTACTCTCTGCCAACATGTGGGTTCCCCACCAACCATATCTTTGCAGACAAACTCTGAGATGGCCTAGGGCTTGAGACTCCATTGACATCACAAAGTTTTGTTATAACCAGTGTAGGAGGTTTCTATGACACTGACATCAACTTCATTCCCAGAGTCTGTTACATGAAGAGTCAGTCACATGAGAGTCTAGGAGTCCAGAAAAGTTAAATGGGTGATTGTGGCTAGCAGAAGCCACTCTGGGGGATCATGCTGGAGGTCATCTCAGATCTCAGTCTGCCTTTGTCACCAATTTCCAATATGACTTAAGCAAGTCACTTAATCTGACCTTCAGGCTTATCATTTATAAAATTAGGAAATGGTTTTAGATTTATTTATTCATTCATTCAAGAACTATGTAATGAACTCCTATTAAGCTCTAGGCAGTCTCCAAGATTGATTCTACCTCAGGAATTCTGACTCCCATCCCCTCTCCCATATGGAGTCCCCCCATTTGACACAATGGCTGTCCCATGGAAGTTACCTAGGGAACATTGGACTAGCAAGCATCTTCGGGATGTGCCCACACACCATTTGGTGTGGCTGAGGGGCCATGAGCAATTCTGTACCAAAAGCCAAGGTTTTGGCTAATTTGCCTTGTGCTGTCTTACTTGCACAAAAACAGCAGTGCCTGGATCAAGCCTTCATTGCAACAGCTGCAGGATGAGCGTGCTCAACGGGGACCTTGTCCAGGATACTAGTCCCATGACATTGCTAGAGTATTCCTAGTCTCCAATGAAGTTGTGCAATGCAACAAGTGCGTATAAATCAGGGTGGAGGATGCAAAGTACAGTTTCACTGAGAACATGACGAAAATATTTAAATGACAGAATAGTATGTAATTAAACATACATCACACTATATAAGTGAAGAGAAAAGTAAAAAATGGGGTCAAAAAGAGAAATGGGAGGGGCGTTTGGGTGGCTCATTTGGTTAAACATTTGACTTTGGCTCAGGTCATGATCTCACTGTTCATGAGTTCCAGCCCTGCATTGGGCTCTGTGCTGACAGTTCAGAGCCTGGACCCTGCTTCAGATTCTGTGTCTTCCTCTCTCTCTGCTCATCCTCCACTCACACTCTGTCTCTCACTTAAAAAGAAATAAACATTAAAAAATAAATTAATAAAAAAAAAGAGGAATTGGAATCCTAAGAAGCAAGCTGGAGTAGTCAAGGGAGGGGAGTCTCATGGAGAAAGTGACCAGGAAACTTGTCACTGGTTACAATAGTGTAGCATCAGGGTATGATCTCTGCCTGACCCATGACATCCAGTGGCATTGGGGGTGCATTCTAGCTACAGAGGATCTACAGACTCCAAATTGGCCTAAGCATGGTCTCTCTAGTATGTTTTCTTTGCTACTGGGTGTGGTTATTTCTCTGCTTCTTGTGGCTGCTTGTTCTTAATTTGTTTTCCTCTGAACTATTTTATTTTGTGTGGGTTCAATAGTTGACACAAATGCTTTCTGAAAATAAGTGCAATATAAATCATACTTGTTTCCTAATTAAATCTGAATATATTCCATAATAACAGCCTTTTCCTAGGCCCCTGGGTCTTGATCTGCTCATCCTGAGACCAACTCCAAGAATTTTTAAAACATACTATACTTTTAACAGTTTCAAAGAATTAGTTTGTTTTTTTAAAAATTCAACAAAGTCACACTTTTAGTAGTCCATAAAATGATTTGTAAACATCGAATGAGCAAGTTTGATGAAGGAAGAATTGGCTCTGTGGCTAGGTTTTTGCTAATGTTTACTCACTGTTGTCCCTGTGAGGCCACTTTCCAGATGGCATTTGGCAAAATGTGTTACAACTTATCAGATTCAAGGGAGAATAAGATAGAATAAGGTTGGTCCCTGGATCCCCTAGCTCCTAAAAACCATCATGTAATTTATGAACCATATTCTGAATCAAAGTATATCATAACTAGACATTAGGGTTACGGTCAGGGTCAAGTTGCATACATTAATTATGTACAGCTTTCTGTATCCCAATCATTCCTCCATGAAGTGGTTTAAAAAAATAAAACAGGAAAGAATACAGTCATTAAAAGTATTGAGAACATTACCTGTCACAGTAAATATGTAAATAAACACAATTATTGTTTAATGTTAGCTGAGGACTGGGAGCTAGTCCTACAGGTACTTGGCAGGTAGCATCTGTGGCCAGCTGCCCTTCCCTGCCCTGACCCCCCCCCCCCAAGCTCAGCACATGCTCTACTATGCTCAAGGGCAGCCCAAACTGAGGGACCAGGTCCAGGTGTGGCTCCCTCCTGTTAGGCATGGCTTGCTTCCAACAGGCAGAGAAGGTGGCCAGCTCACAGACACATAACATTTTCTTTTGGTTACTTTCTGCCTCCCCCTTTTTTCACTCTGGTCCTTAAACTTTAGCTCCTATGAGAACTTGGGTTTGCAGATTCCTGTTGACATTTTAAAGTGTGCGGATCTGTGTTGCCTTTGTTCCCCGTCCTTGGTTCTGGAAATAAAGGTGGGAAAACTTAACATACTGTGAAAACAACAATAATAAATAGTGTGTTCTGCCCTCGTATCTCAGACTTGAAATAAATGGCAATTGCATACCTCTTGTTACATACAACCAGCTTTAGAGACTCATATGAGTATGTAAAATGAAATTGTGCTGAAAGAAATCTTATTACTGAGCTTTTGCCTTGCAGAAGACAGTTTGGCATAAAAGTCTCAAGAAAATGTGTTTTTTAAAGAGTGTAAATACAAAGTATGTTTCATGGGTAGAATCCTGTTCCTTTCAGTGAACGTGAGATGAGCAGACAGTATAGCTCAGATTCCAGCTGGATTTCCATCACTAACTACCATTGGGGCGTGTGTGTGGGACTACAGAGGGCTGGCCAGCCAGGAGGGGCTTACAGTCTTTGGTCTGTAGACTGCAAGGATGGTGGGGTTCCTTGGTGCTCTGGGTCTGGCAAGACCTGCGGTGGGTGAGACGGGGGTGGGAGGTAGGGGGGTTTGATGACACAGTTTTTCCCAGAGCTATCAGGGTGGATGGTGGCACAGGGGGAATAGAGGGCCCGAGTAGGCCTGAGCAAACCCAAGGGACTAACTGAATGTCTTGGGCTGGGACAGCAGTTGCTTTTTTCTGTTGCTTGTTCATCCCTCATTGATGCTCCCCCAACCCACCACCCTGTCATTTTCCTGTCTGGTGAATGCCGGGTCACCCTGACATGTGTAGCCATGCAAGGACACAAATGTGCTCATCCTCTTGGAGCATTCCCAATCCCTCCACACCCTGGTCTGGCTGACTCTGCATACACACAGTCCTCTTCCTGAGTATCCTCTGCAGTAGCACTTTTCGTGCCGTTGTTGTCTCTCTGTCTGTCCTTTCTGCCAGGAGATTTCTGTCACACCTACCTGGCTGGATGACAAATGGATATGAATGGATTCTGGATCCTTTGTCCTGGAACAGCAAGCATCCTTCAAAACCCTGATGAGCAGGGTAAATCTTTGTCTCTCTGTGTGCCCCAGCCATGGTGCCCAGGACAAGAGATTTTGTTCTATGAAAGTGGATTCCTTCTGATATTACTATGTAATCACTTAACATGGCCATTACTGTGAGACAGAAGGCATTCTACTGTATTGTGTTCTACTTGCATACTGTGGTTAACAAAGAGTAAATACACACTGACACTCACACATTTACACTTGCACCGCCATTTCTGACATCACTACATGGAAACTACAGTGAATTCTCATTGGGTTTCAGGCATGTAGATGTGCCATTAAAAGTATAATTAGAGGGGCACCTGGATGGCTCAGTTGGTTAAGGTTCTGACTCTTGATTTCAGCTCAGGTCATGATCATATGATTTGTGAGATTGAGCTCCGTGTTGGACTCTGCACTGACAACATGGAGCCTGCTTGGAAT
>NC_062562.1:169889681-169892181 GCF_022837055.1 Prionailurus viverrinus
GGTTAGGGTTAGGGTTAGGGTTAGGGTTAGGGTTAGGGTTAGGGTTAGGGTTAGGGTTAGGGTTAGGGTTAGGGTTAGGGTTAGGGTTAGGGTTAGGGTTAGGGTTAGGGTTAGGGTTAGGGTTAGGGTTAGGGTTAGGGTTAGGGTTAGGGTTAGGGTTAGGGTTAGGGTTAGGGTTAGGGTTAGGGTTAGGGTTAGGGTTAGGGTTAGGGTTAGGGTTAGGGTTAGGGTTAGGGTTAGGGTTAGGGTTAGGGTTAGGGTTAGGGTTAGGGTTAGGGTTAGGGTTAGGGTTAGGGTTAGGGTTAGGGTTAGGGTTAGGGTTAGGGTTAGGGTTAGGGTTAGGGTTAGGGTTAGGGTTAGGGTTAGGGTTAGGGTTAGGGTTAGGGTTAGGGTTAGGGTTAGGGTTAGGGTTAGGGTTAGGGTTAGGGTTAGGGTTAGGGTTAGGGTTAGGGTTAGGGTTAGGGTTAGGGTTAGGGTTAGGGTTAGGGTTAGGGTTAGGGTTAGGGTTAGGGTTAGGGTTAGGGTTAGGGTTAGGGTTAGGGTTAGGGTTAGGGTTAGGGTTAGGGTTAGGGTTAGGGTTAGGGTTAGGGTTAGGGTTAGGGTTAGGGTTAGGGTTAGGGTTAGGGTTAGGGTTAGGGTTAGGGTTAGGGTTAGGGTTAGGGTTAGGGTTAGGGTTAGGGTTAGGGTTAGGGTTAGGGTTAGGGTTAGGGTTAGGGTTAGGGTTAGGGTTAGGGTTAGGGTTAGGGTTAGGGTTAGGGTTAGGGTTAGGGTTAGGGTTAGGGTTAGGGTTAGGGTTAGGGTTAGGGTTAGGGTTAGGGTTAGGGTTAGGGTTAGGGTTAGGGTTAGGGTTAGGGTTAGGGTTAGGGTTAGGGTTAGGGTTAGGGTTAGGGTTAGGGTTAGGGTTAGGGTTAGGGTTAGGGTTAGGGTTAGGGTTAGGGTTAGGGTTAGGGTTAGGGTTAGGGTTAGGGTTAGGGTTAGGGTTAGGGTTAGGGTTAGGGTTAGGGTTAGGGTTAGGGTTAGGGTTAGGGTTAGGGTTAGGGTTAGGGTTAGGGTTAGGGTTAGGGTTAGGGTTAGGGTTAGGGTTAGGGTTAGGGTTAGGGTTAGGGTTAGGGTTAGGGTTAGGGTTAGGGTTAGGGTTAGGGTTAGGGTTAGGGTTAGGGTTAGGGTTAGGGTTAGGGTTAGGGTTAGGGTTAGGGTTAGGGTTAGGGTTAGGGTTAGGGTTAGGGTTAGGGTTAGGGTTAGGGTTAGGGTTAGGGTTAGGGTTAGGGTTAGGGTTAGGGTTAGGGTTAGGGTTAGGGTTAGGGTTAGGGTTAGGGTTAGGGTTAGGGTTAGGGTTAGGGTTAGGGTTAGGGTTAGGGTTAGGGTTAGGGTTAGGGTTAGGGTTAGGGTTAGGGTTAGGGTTAGGGTTAGGGTTAGGGTTAGGGTTAGGGTTAGGGTTAGGGTTAGGGTTAGGGTTAGGGTTAGGGTTAGGGTTAGGGTTAGGGTTAGGGTTAGGGTTAGGGTTAGGGTTAGGGTTAGGGTTAGGGTTAGGGTTAGGGTTAGGGTTAGGGTTAGGGTTAGGGTTAGGGTTAGGGTTAGGGTTAGGGTTAGGGTTAGGGTTAGGGTTAGGGTTAGGGTTAGGGTTAGGGTTAGGGTTAGGGTTAGGGTTAGGGTTAGGGTTAGGGTTAGGGTTAGGGTTAGGGTTAGGGTTAGGGTTAGGGTTAGGGTTAGGGTTAGGGTTAGGGTTAGGGTTAGGGTTAGGGTTAGGGTTAGGGTTAGGGTTAGGGTTAGGGTTAGGGTTAGGGTTAGGGTTAGGGTTAGGGTTAGGGTTAGGGTTAGGGTTAGGGTTAGGGTTAGGGTTAGGGTTAGGGTTAGGGTTAGGGTTAGGGTTAGGGTTAGGGTTAGGGTTAGGGTTAGGGTTAGGGTTAGGGTTAGGGTTAGGGTTAGGGTTAGGGTTAGGGTTAGGGTTAGGGTTAGGGTTAGGGTTAGGGTTAGGGTTAGGGTTAGGGTTAGGGTTAGGGTTAGGGTTAGGGTTAGGGTTAGGGTTAGGGTTAGGGTTAGGGTTAGGGTTAGGGTTAGGGTTAGGGTTAGGGTTAGGGTTAGGGTTAGGGTTAGGGTTAGGGTTAGGGTTAGGGTTAGGGTTAGGGTTAGGGTTAGGGTTAGGGTTAGGGTTAGGGTTAGGGTTAGGGTTAGGGTTAGGGTTAGGGTTAGGGTTAGGGTTAGGGTTAGGGTTAGGGTTAGGGTTAGGGTTAGGGTTAGGGTTAGGGTTAGGGTTAGGGTTAGGGTTAGGGTTAGGGTTAGGGTTAGGGTTAGGGTTAGGGTTAGGGTTAGGGTTAGGGTTAGGGTTAGGGTTAGGGTTAGGGTTAGGGTTAGGGTTAGGGTTAGGGTTAGGGTTAGGGTTAGGGTTAGGGTTAGGGTTAGGGTTAGGGTTAGGGTTAGGGTTAGGGTTAGGGTTAGGGTTAGGGTTAGGGTTAGGGTTAGGGTTAGGGTTAGGGTTAGGGTTAGGGTTAGGGTTAGGGTT
>NC_062563.1:0-2500 GCF_022837055.1 Prionailurus viverrinus
ACCCTAACCCTAACCCTAACCCTAACCCTAACCCTAACCTAACCCTAACCCTAACCCTAACCCTAACCCTAACCCTAACCCTAACCCTAACCCTAACCCTAACCCTAACCCTAACCCTAACCCTAACCCTAACCTAACCCTAACCCTAACCCTAACCCTACCCTAACCCCTAACCCTAACCCTAACCCAACCCCTAACCCTAACCCTAACCCTAACCCTAACCCTAACCCTAACCCTAACCCTAACCCTAACCCTAACCCTAACCCTAACCCTAACCCTAACCCTAACCCTAACCCTAACCCTAACCCTAACCCTAACCCTAACCCTAACCCTAACCCTAACCCTAACCCTAACCCTAACCCTAACCCTAACCCTAACCCTAACCCTAACCCTAACCCTAACCCTAACCCTAACCCTAACCCTAACCCTAACCCTAACCCTAACCCTAACCCTAACCCTAACCCTAACCCTAACCCTAACCCTAACCCTAACCCTAACCCTAACCCTAACCCTAACCCTAACCCTAACCCTAACCCTAACCCTAACCCTAACCCTAACCCTAACCCTAACCCTAACCCTAACCCTAACCCTAACCCTAACCCTAACCCTAACCCTAACCCTAACCCTAACCCTAACCCTAACCCTAACCCTAACCCTAACCCTAACCCTAACCCTAACCCTAACCCTAACCCTAACCCTAACCCTAACCCTAACCCTAACCCTAACCCTAACCCTAACCCTAACCCTAACCCTAACCCTAACCCTAACCCTAACCCTAACCCTAACCCTAACCCTAACCCTAACCCTAACCCTAACCCTAACCCTAACCCTAACCCTAACCCTAACCCTAACCCTAACCCTAACCCTAACCCTAACCCTAACCCTAACCCTAACCCTAACCCTAACCCTAACCCTAACCCTAACCCTAACCCTAACCCTAACCCTAACCCTAACCCTAACCCTAACCCTAACCCTAACCCTAACCCTAACCCTAACCCTAACCCTAACCCTAACCCTAACCCTAACCCTAACCCTAACCCTAACCCTAACCCTAACCCTAACCCTAACCCTAACCCTAACCCTAACCCTAACCCTAACCCTAACCCTAACCCTAACCCTAACCCTAACCCTAACCCTAACCCTAACCCCTAACCCTAACCCTAACCCTAACCCTAACCCTAACCCTAACCCTAACCCTAACCCTAACCCTAACCCTAACCCTAACCCTAACCCTAACCCTAACCCTAACCCTAACCCTAACCCTAACCCTAACCCTAACCCTAACCCTAACCCTAACCCTAACCCTAACCCTAACCCTAACCCTAACCCTAACCCTAACCCTAACCCTAACCCTAACCCTAACCCTAACCCTAACCCTAACCCTAACCCTAACCCTAACCCTAACCCTAACCCTAACCCTAACCCTAACCCTAACCCTAACCCTAACCCTAACCCTAACCCTAACCCTAACCCTAACCCTAACCCTAACCCTAACCCTAACCCTAACCCTAACCCTAACCCTAACCCTAACCCTAACCCTAACCCTAACCCTAACCCTAACCCTAACCCTAACCCTAACCCTAACCCTAACCCTAACCCTAACCCTAACCCTAACCCTAACCCTAACCCTAACCCTAACCCTAACCCTAACCCTAACCCTAACCCTAACCCTAACCCTAACCCTAACCCTAACCCTAACCCTAACCCTAACCCTAACCCTAACCCTAACCCTAACCCTAACCCTAACCCTAACCCTAACCCTAACCCTAACCCTAACCCTAACCCTAACCCTAACCCTAACCCTAACCCTAACCCTAACCCTAACCCTAACCCTAACCCTAACCCTAACCCTAACCCTAACCCTAACCCTAACCCTAACCCTAACCCTAACCCTAACCCTAACCCTAACCCTAACCCTAACCCTAACCCTAACCCTAACCCTAACCCTAACCCTAACCCTAACCCTAACCCTAACCCTAACCCTAACCCTAACCCTAACCCTAACCCTAACCCTAACCCTAACCCTAACCCTAACCCTAACCCTAACCCTAACCCTAACCCTAACCCTAACCCTAACCCTAACCCTAACCCTAACCCTAACCCTAACCCTAACCCTAACCCTAACCCTAACCCTAACCCTAACCCTAACCCTAACCCTAACCCTAACCCTAACCCTAACCCTAACCCTAACCCTAACCCTAACCCTAACCCTAACCCTAACCCTAACCCTAACCCTAACCCTAACCCTAACCCTAACCCTAACCCTAACCCTAACCCTAACCCTAACCCTAACCCTAACCCTAACCCTAACCCTAACCCTAACCCTAACCCTAACCCTAACCCTAACCCTAACCCTAACCCTAACCCTAACCCTAACCCTAACCCTAACCCTAACCCTAACCCTAACCCTAACCCTAACCCTAACCCTAACCCTAACCCTAACCCTAACCCTAACCCTAACCCTAACCCTAACCCTAACCCTAACCCTAACCCTAACCCT